>NC_046662.1:57333141-57353120 GCF_010883055.1 Belonocnema kinseyi | reverse complement strand
TTTCCTTCCCATACCTCTCCTTTCTTTACCCCTCTCCTCCTTTCCCCTATTACCTCACCCCATTCTCTTAACCATTTCCGTTCCCATAGTTCTCCCTTCTTTACCCCTCTCCTCATTTCTCCGACTGCCCCTCCCCTTATTCTCCAACCTTCCCCTACATCCTTTCTCCATCATTTACTTTCCCTCCTGGAAAAAATAACTGCTTTTCGCTAAATTTGGTAAAATAACATCCACCATCTAAAAAATCGAAATTTCAAAAGATTAAAAAAATTGTCCTAAATATTTCGAGGACTTTACAATCATGTCAAGATTTCAACAGATTCCAAAAAGTTCTAAAGGATATTTACTGTTTTGAGAAATTTGAATGGATTTTATATGGTTTGAAAGCTTTCGGAATATTTTAATAGATTCTGAAGGATTTTATACAAATTCTAAGACTTTAAGGGATTTCAAGGACTTTAAAGATTTGATCAAAAATCACTTAAATTTGAATGATTCTAGGGCATTTTACAAGATTCAACAAAAATTTTATAAATTTGAAAAATATCTAGCAATTTTAGGAATTTTGAACAATTTCTAGAGAAATTTAGGAAATAAATAAAATGGAATGAATTTTTAAGAGACTTCTAGGTTTATACAAGGATTTCTACGAATTTAAGGTGATTTTATGAGATCTCAGAGGATCTTAAAGATTTAAACATTTTTTTACAAATATTTTAAGTTCTTAAAAATTTCAATATGTTGTATAGGTTTTCAAAACATTTCTAGGGATTTTACAAGAATTAAGCGATTATTGAAATTCTAAAGTATTTTAAAGAATATGCTGCATTTAAAAAGATTTCAAGAAATTTCATGCGATTTAAAGAATTTTGTTGGATTATAGAAAATTTGGTAGATTTACATTTCTAAGGAATTTGAAATGATTTCCTAAGATTTCATAAGGCTTAAAATATTGTGAAGATTTTACATACTGAAATCTTTCCAGTTTTAAATTATTTTTCTATATTTTCGAAACTTCTAAATATCTTTTAAGCTTACTCGCTTTCTTTTTTAAATTATTAATGTTTCATTTCTTATTTATTTATAAAATTTTGATTTTATTTTGAAACCTCAATCGGTTAAATAGTAAATCAATTAATCCTGCTAAACAAAACAATCGCTTTAAAATCTTCCAGTTTCTTTTTTGAAAATTTTTGGAAATTTTCTGAAATATTAAAAAAAAATTTTTTCAAATGAACTTTTTTGACAAAAAAATTATGTTCAATTTTCATAGGAATCTAAATAATAAAATTTATTCACTTAATACCTTTAAAAATAATTCCAAAGTTCCTAATTTTTTTTCTCGAAATGTTCCGAATCTACATTTTGTTTAGAAATTTTGGAAATCTTTTAAGTTTCAAATTAATTCACAATTTTTTGTAAAATTTGTATGCATCTCAAACCTGCTTGAATTTTTTAAATTCAATCATTGTTCTATTCTTATTTATTTGCCAAATTTTTAAATCTTTTTAGGTCTTCTGTAAAATTTAAACTTTCAAAATGAAAAATCACTTCAAATTTTCTCAGAATCTTTTTAAATTTTTAACATTTTTGAAACTTTGTCAAACCACCTTCATATTTTTTCTGATTTGAATTTTTCTTAAACTTTTAATAAATTCAGAAAAATTTAAAAAAATGGCTGATAAAAAAATTTCAAGGGTTTTTATCAGATTTGTGAGATTATAGAGTCTTGCAGGGCATTTCACAAGCTCTATGAGATATTATTTTTAAGGGATTTCAAAGGATTTTAAAAAGTGCAAAGCTTTATTTTAGATTCCAATCACTTTAACGATGTTTAAACATTTTTAAGAGTTCTCAAACAATTTCATCAGATTTCACAAAACTTGATACGATTTCAAAATAAATTTAAGAATTCATAAATAAGACATTTCTATAGATTTCAAGGGATTGAACAAAATTGAAAAAATTTCAGGGAATTTGAGAGGATTTCAAACATTAAAAGATAGCATGATTGAATGGATTTTATTTATTATTTCAAGGGATTTTCAAAGTATTTGAAAGAGTTTAGGGTGTATAAAAAATCCTAATTGTATAGTTAAAAAATTGCGTGACCCTATTTTGCTACTATTTTTCAAAATTTATGATACTATTGACACTATTTTTAATTTCCTAAACATTGTCAGCGCACTATTTCTCGTAAAAAAATACTTCCAAGAAATATGCGAATAACTATCATAAACCATAAACTGCAATAGCGAGGACATTCTCTAATTACAACTGCGATCAAGATACCCTCTTTTTTACAAATTGTCAACTCTAATTTTGTTACTCGCAGTCATTTTTTATGATAACACAAGTAAATAAAAGTACGCATAGATATTGACATCCAAGGACATAATAATTAACAGTAAAAAACAAATTGAACTAACTTTATGCAACTTGAATGCAAAAACATTTTTGAAAAAATAGGGTGCACAAAGGTTAGAGAAAAACTGGAAAACAGGAAAATGTCAGGAATTTTGCAAAAATTAGGGATTTTCTGTAGGAAACACGCTACGCAACTATCAGGAATAATTCAAATAAAATTTTCAAGATTTCAAAGAATTTTTAATAGATTTAAATAATTCAAAGGGATTGCATAGGAGTTTGAAGATTTTAGGATATTTAAAAATAATACCAAGTAATTCTCAAAAGGTTTAATAAGTTCTAGGGAATTTTAAAAGATTTAAAAGTATTATAAAGGCTTTTGAAGATTTAAGAGTATTTTTAAAACGTCAAAGCAATCTTCAAGAGCTTTAACAAATTTCAAGGAATGTTAAATATTTCAAGAAATTTTTGAGCCTTTAAAATATTTTATCGTATTTTGAATCACTCCAAGGCATTTTCACATGATTAACATTTTTTCAAGGAGTTTTCAAGGGCTTAAATGATTTGAATGAATTTACGATAAAGGCAAGGGATTTCATAGGATTTCGAATATTTTCCAATATTTAAAGGTATTTCCAAAGATTTTTAAGAATTAAATTTTTTGAGGTTATTTCAAAAGATTCCAATGAATTTTCGGGAGGTTTAAATAGTTTTAATGAAATTTAAAATGGATTTGAGAATATTGGAATAATTTAAACAAATTTGTTCAAAATAATTAAGGAACTTCGTAGGGTTTTAAAAATTGTTTTATTTTATTTTAAGGAATTTAAAAGATTTTAGGATATTTAAAAAGATTCCAAACAATTTTCAATTGATTTTAATCTTTCGATGTAATAAAAAATTCTGTTAAATACTTAAAATAATTTTTTTTTAATTCTGAGTAATTCTCAAGAGCTTTCGAAGATTTCAAGGAATTTCAAAATATTTAACAGGATTTAAAACATTAAAGGACTTTTCTAACTTCCCAGGAGTTTTCAATTGATTTCAATAATTTAAACGAATGTCAAAGGGTTTGAAATATTTAAGAGACTTTTAAATAATATAAGGTAATTCGAAGAAATTTACCAATTTTAAGAGATTTCAAGAGATTTCAATAATATTAGAATTAATTCAATAATTATTTAACTCTCATTCACTCATCAAAATTTAATTTAATTTTGAAATAATTAAAGATATTCTGTTAAAATGAAATGTTCTATATAAAAAATCAAAACATTTAAAAGTCCTAAAAATGGTTCAAAAATGTATGTCTAAACCTTCAAAAACATATATGTTGGTTAAAATTTTTAGAAATCTCTTTAAATTTTTTATTATTTTTGAAATTTTGGCATAGCATATTTAAAATATTATAACGTACCTATTTCAAAAAGATTGAAAAAATTTCAAGGGATTTTAAGAGATTGCAATAATTTTTGAAGATATAAAACTATTTTAAAGGACTTGTAAGGTTCGTGGATTTTTGAAAATATTTCAAGGAATTTTATAATATTTTCAAGGATTTTAATTTATTTGAGGTAGTTTAATGAATTTATTAACAAGAAGTAAAAAAATTTGCAGGGATTCAAAAATTTTAGGAGCTTTTCAAATATTTTTTACAATTCATATGAATTAATTTAGAATTCACCCTTTTTTCAGTAATTTATCCCAAATTGTCTTCATTTCTTTTGAATACTCTCGAAAATTTTTAATTCTCTTGAATTCTTCCAAATTCACTCAAATTTATAAATTCAATGGATTTTTTGAAATTCTGTTTAGTTTTTTTTAACTTATCCTGAAATTCCCTTGAATTTTTCTAAACTCATCTCAAAACTTACTGAATTGAATGAATATTTTAATATTTCTCAAATTTTTTTATTCGCCTCAAATTTGTATTAATATAATCGAATTATTTTTATTTCCGTTAAATCCCTTTAAACTATCTGCAAAATTACTGAAATCAGTGGAATTTTTCTGATAAAAATTTTGTTTTCGTATTCATTTTAATTCTTTTGAATTCAATTTGAATTCTTTTAAAGCCTTATGATTTATCTTGAATTCGCTAAAGTTCACATAGAATTCTTATAAATTTCATCGAATTTTTTTAAATTTGTTTAAACTCAAAAAAACATTACCTAACTTATTTTTGGAAATTTACCACTCTCGATCACTTTTTCGGGTTGAATAGATGATAGCCCAGAGAAAATGATAAATTTAAAAAATTTATATTTTTAAACTAAAACTGTGTTTGCAATTCATATTTGCCTCTAATTAACCGGAAAGAAGGTAATTGAGAACCTAATTCCAATTTCGTTTCATAAAATGTTTAATGAGAAAGCAGTTTTCATTTGAATCTTAGAAGAATTCAAAATGGGTTTATTTTTTTTACAAAAGATCCTATGTTAAAAATGTTACAAGGTTATAATGTTTTCCTTTAAATAATAATGGACAGGGAAAATAACAAACGAGTCAAGGAAAAATTAGGGAAAATTTAGCCAAATTTTGCAAATGATGTTTTGAGACCATCCTGTAAACCAAAAAGAAAATCACCTGCAAGTAGATTTTACATCTTCAACTCGAAAACAATAATCTGAATAATGAATGACCTTTTGTTTTCAGGAACGTATAGAGGGAGTCGCGTTGGAACGAATACAGGTGACACAGGGTTTGTTGAGGGTAAAAAAGGAGGAGGAGCTTCAGGAGGCGCCAGTTCCTGGCAGTGGATTGAATTCGACCTCTGCGGCGACAACCAACTCACTATCGGCAACCAAGGAGTCGGAAGTGATTCCAGAAAACGTGTTCCTTGGAAATCGGATAGTGAGTCCTCCACCGGAAGATTGGAAGCCGTTGGACAAGTGTTACTTCTGTCTCGATGGCAAGCTGCCACACGACGACCAGCCGCCCCTTGTAAGTCCTAATGTTGAAAATCCATCTCTCCCAAGCCACCCTCTTCCCAAGGATACTTTGCTTTGAACTCCTCTTTAAAGATTCATGAAGGCACTTCCAACACCTTGACTTCCCACTATGAAAACTCATTCTAGACTCACCAAGATTCACCTCATCTTCTCATCTCAATCCCAATCTCACACCTCCTAGCAACAACCAATCGAAGGCCATATCTAAAAATCAAGCAGAGAATCTAAAAATCAAATAGAGAATCCAAAAATCAAGCAGTGAATCTAAAAATCCATCCTAGCAGCCATTTCTTCTGAAGAGCGGGAGTAAGCTGGAGTAGTGGTAGTCGCGCGGTCAACTCTCGTTCTAGTGACGTCTAGGCCCGAAGATACGACTTTACCACCACTCGAGCTCTTCAGAAGAACTGAAAATGGAAGTGCAACATATATTTCTGACTGAAAACGTCTATTTTAAAGGATACTTTGCTTTGAACTTCTCTTTCGAGATTCATGAAGGCACTTCTAACACCTTGCCTTCATCGAAACCAATTGAAGACCCTATCTGAAGATCAACAAGCCTGGAAATCAGGAAACCAATCCCCACTTCCTCGGACCTTTTTTAATCGCATTTCTTTTGCGTTTATAGAGTCCTCAGAGTGAGAGCAGCAGCAGTTCTCGATCAGCGGAGTCTCCGATGTCAGTTCAGGTCGACCCCATGGCGGCATCCGTGGTGGCAGCCGCTCTTGGCACGTACCCAACATTACTGCCACAATGGTGTCTACCACCGAGGGAGGCACCCCACGTCAACGTGCAAGCTCACCAAGATAATGCATCGGGAGCCGATCAACCCCTCGATCTCTCGGCCAAGCCCAAAAATTCTCAGGTAAGTCCCCTTTCATCAAGGTCCCCCCTTTTCAATTCAGAAATCTACCTGAAAGCCAGATCCGTGCGAGCTAATTAAACTGGAACTCGATATGTCCTCTTGTGGTCCAGATTCTTTCACCCAAATAGATTTTATTCCTTTATTTCAATCCACTCATTCTTCAATGAAGGATCTATACTTGGTCCCTCTTTTCAATACTCTCAGCATCCACTTTTGGTAGTATGCAGAAAAAGAAACTTACGTGCTGGCCAGGGTGGAGGCTGGTCAGGGAAAACCCTAAAAATTAGGAAAGTCAGGGAATTTTGTTGGTTAGGAAATTTCAAAAAATAACAGGGATTTTGAAAAAGCAAGTGAAAAAAGTCAGGGGGTTTCTGTAAGAAGTGCTTTAAGTGACTGTCAAGCGTATTCGGGACTTTAACAACTTTTTTTTCTCAAATTATTTTCTAGTTACTTTTTTGAGATAAAGATACTTTTATAACTTTTTTGAATGAAAAAATAATTTCTTAATATTATCGCTTATTATATTAAGTAGATTTTTTCAAATCATTCTTTGGTTACGTTTTTAAGATAAAGTGACTGAAGTCACTTTTTAAAATGAAAATATATTTTAATGATATTACTTATTATATTAGTTACATTTTTTCAAATTATTTTTTGACTAATTTTTTTAGGTAAGGATAATTTAGTAACTTTTTTAATGAAAAGATAATTTATTAATATTATTACTTATTAAATTACTTAGATTTCTTCAAATAAACTAAACCGTGGGTTAAAAACTATTGGAAACGAAAATGAATGATTTTGAAATATTTTTAAGTACTTTCAAAGATTCCAAGATTTTTAAACAGATTTCAATCATTTAAAGGGATTTTATAGGATTTAGACAACTGTAGGGCATTTTGAAGATCTAATAAAAATTTCAAAAATTCTATTAATATTCAAGAAGTTTAAAAAGTTCTGAAGGACTTGAAAGCTTTTTAGGAATTTCGAAATATTTTGAAGAATTTGAAATATTCTTGATATAACTATAATATTCGAAGTAATAAATAAATTCTAAATTAATATTCTAAATATCAATCTAAGAATTTAAACTATTTCAGGTTATTTTGAAAGATTCCAAGGCACTTTCAAGTGATTTAACCATTTTCGAAAAATTTGCAAGAACTTTAATTATTTTAATTCATTTAAAAAATTTCAATGTAGCTTTAAAAATTTTTCTAGAATATTTTTGAAGATGCCAAGGGATTTTATAAGATTTCTAAGAATTTTAAAGATTTCAAAAGCATTTTATGTATTTTAATTAGTCTTGTAGATATTTAAATTTTTGTATAGATTTTAGGATAGTTAAAAAAATTCCAAAGGTTTTTTAATTTGTTTTAATAATTTGAGGATATTTCCAAAAATTTTACAACTAGTAGCATTTTTTCCAAATTTCAAAGTATTTTGAAGAATTTAAACAAATTTCAGCTGATTTCAAAATATTTAAAGGGCTGTAAGTATCTGAGGGTATCCTTAAAAGATTTCCATTATTTACAGTGATTTTTAAAGATTTAAATAATTTTAGGTTATTTTTAAAAATGCCAAGGAATTTTCTAAAGTTCAAGGAAATTTTAAGAAATTTCCAAAAGAATGTAAATGATTTTAAATATCCTATGGTAGACTTAACATATTTTTATAATTAAAAGTGATTCCAAAAAAATTTAAAGATTTTTTTTCATTTCAAAAAATTTTCACGAGCCTTCAAAAGTTTCATGGGATTTTAAATATGTTAGGACTTTTTATAAATTTCAAAAGAAAAAATTAAAGGGTTTCAAAAATTTTAAGGGATTTTAAAAATCTTTACACAATTTATAATGTTATGGTATTTCAAAAGTTTTCAAGGAAGTTTTATTTGATTTTAGTAATTTAATGGAATTTCTAACAATTAAAATTATATTAGGATATTTTAAAAGATTTAAATACATATTTAAAAGCTTTAAAAAGTTTTAAGAGATTTCAAAATATTTCGGAGAATTTTAAAAGGTTCTAAGAAATTTTAAACTGATTTTAATAAGTGGAAGGGATTTCAAAAAATAATAAATATTTTAAGTTCCTTCAAAAGATTTCAATGGATTATTGTAGGAAATGCTACAAGAATATAATTTTGGTCTTTAAATTTGAATGGTCTGGGTAAATAGAAAATAAATTAGGGAAACGTCATACAATTTTGAAAAAAAAAACGTTTTGCGGCCACCCAGGTTTTCGGTAAAAATTAGTCTGTTAAAATTTGGAGATTGGAAATTTTGAACATCCTGAGCCCATAACCTGTTAAAATAAATTAACAATCTAGAAGTGAGACTTACAAATTGATATAGTTATTTTTGTTATTGGGATTTCAAACCTTGAAATAATATAGTAAAAACTGCAATTTCAAAATTCTGAATTTGATAGAAACTTACAAAATCATAAAACCATATCCCCTCTACAATCATTTAATTAAAAATATTCTTGAAGAAATCTGGACTTCGAATAATTCCTTGCCATTTTACCTAGAAGCATGCTAATTTTAATTTGAACCATCCCATATACTTCCTTATTCTTATATTCTGATTTTATTTGGTTTTTATCAGTGAAATAATATTTCCAATAATTCACGAGCTTAATAATCAATTTCAAAATTCTTGAATACAAATAATTTTGTCAGCAAACTAAAGAATTGGAAATTGTAAATCACTGCTTTCGATATCCACTAATGTTTTTTATGATTTTTAGACTGTCTTTTAGTGAGTTCTGAAACTTTTTACGTTTGTCCTATAGAAGAATCATCGTCGTTTTCAGGACAACAACATATCCTTGTTGGAACAACAAAAAATACCTCTGCGAATGCCGGCAGGACTAGACCCTAAGACGATATTCAAGTGAGTAGTTTTAGTCATTTTATTATCAAATTAAAACCTCACAAAGAAAATCGACGAGATATAAACATGAACCACGAAAAATTCTATTCCAGATGCAAAAAAAAGAACTTTTATCAAATATTATTCAAAATATTTCGTGCAGAATGTAGCCATGCGTTTTATTTTAAAGTGATGAAGATTTAAAAAAATCTGAGTTATTCTTAGACCCAAATCTGATTAATTTTTAATGAAATGAACCTGATTGTGGTTTAAAATGAACCTAATTTGGTTCAGCTTAAAAAACTGTTTTAAAAAGAACCGTATTTTATTCTAGAAATTAACCAGGTGTGGTTCATTTGGAACTAAACTCGGGTTCATTTTGATTAGAAAGAAGCTAATTATGTTGAAATTAAGCTGCATTTCGGTCAAAATTAACCCAATGTGTTTGAACATAAAAAATCGTTTAACAAGATTCAAATTATCTGTCCAAGTTGAACCAAATTAAATTTATTTTGAATAGAAAGAAAAAAAATATGCTTAAAAATGGACCGATCTTCGGTTTGATATCAACCTAATGTGGATTAACTAATAAAAGTGTTATCAACAGAACCAGTCTTTGATTGAAAATGAACCAGAGTTTGATTTAAAGTAAACTTAATGTGGTTGAACTTAGGAAATTGTTCTAAAAAGAATCAGATTTCATGTTAGAAAAGTACCAAGTTTGATTTATTTGAACCAAAGTTCGGTTCATTTTGAACAAAAAGAACAAGGTTTTGTTCCGAATAAGTCTGATTTCGGTTTAGAATTTACCCAATGTGATTTGAAGAAAATTCCTATAAAAAAAAGAACCAGATTTCCTGTTCGAGTTAAACCAGACTTGGTTAATTATAAACCAAAATTCCGGGTTAAGTTGCACCAAGTTTAGATCACAGGGAACCCAGCATGGTTCAAGTTAAAAATTCTTCTGAAAAGAGACACATTTCCTGCTCGAGAAGAACCAGACTGAACTCAAAACATTAATCTGAAAAGAACCAAACAAGGTTTATTTTCAACCCAAAACGAGGTTAGTTTTGAACGAAAAGAAGCAGATTATGCTAAAAATGAACTAAAGTTCGGTTTATTTGAAACAAAACACAGTTCATTCTGTAATTTTCATCTGTGATCATCATAGTCAGATGACTGTCAAGTGACGTAGCAGCTCGCTAGACCGATATAATTTACACTGCGTGACTAAGGTGGTAATTGGATTCCTTTCGAAAGAAAGATCTCAATTGCACGTGGCACGTTGCAAGTAGGTCTATTCGGAACGTGTGATAAGACGCACACATTGACGCTATAAAGTGCAATCTGGCAACAGAGACTTTGGAGAATGATAACCCTGATTCCTACTGTCAATTAGACAATCGTCTGCAAGCTGGATAACCTCAACCTTGCTTAACTAGAAATATAGTCTAGGAATATAATAGCTTTATCTGCGTAGAAATTTCTTAGGGCTTTATCGCTTGAAATGACTAATAGCAACAATTTATTACGGTCTAGTGAGTCATTTTTATTTATAATTGTTCTGTTATACATTGAAAATTACTGATGATTTCCAGAACTTCAGTTTACATAATTTTAAACGATTTTAAAATAAAAGCAATTTTATTTTAATTAGATCTAACCAAGTTCCGAGCATCCGGTTACTAATTGAACATTGAAATTTCTCATCTTTATTGTTCATGACATTATTGCTTGAAGAACGTTTTTGAAGTTGATCTAATAAAAGCGTTCTTAGATTTAACGTTTTAAAATTGAAAACTTTTAAATTAAAAGTGCTGGTATCAAATCCTATACAATGAAGGAACTTTATTTTATTGAAAACACTTTATTCGTTTGCAATTCATGAAGCAGAGATGGGAAGCGAATTACAATTTAATTTATCAGTCGAACATGCAATGTGATTTAAGCGATTTTTATTGAGTTAAGTATTTATTTAATGACCATGTGATTGATTATTTTTATTTTCTTTAAGAGAGAGAGAGATTCGAATTAATAATTTAATTGTTTATTTTAGTTTATTTTAATTTCCTAATAATCAACATCAATCACTGCTAGAATTTAATTTCTGTTAATATAATTCTAATTTAGTTGCTAGCATTGATAATGAATTGATGGGATTCACTTTGAATTGATTAATTTAATTCAATAATTGTAATTTAATTTAAATTGATCAAATTCTTTTCCTAAATTGAGAATCATTTAATATTTATTCATAGAATCCAATTTGAATAGCCTTAATTTAATTTGACTTACTTGATTTCAATTTTAATTGAAAGAATTCACTTTGTATTGCTATAATTTAGTTTTAATTTATGAAACTCATAATACTCTAAATAAATCAATTTAATTGCTTCAAAATAATTGTTATTGCATTGCTATTGATGCATTTTAAATTGTTAAAATTCTTTTGTCTGATCTGGGATTTCACTGGAATTTCTAGTTTTCAACTGGTAGAATTGCAATTGCGTTTTATTGAATATAATTTGTTTGAATTTCCTTCATACTGATGGAATTCATGTCGAATGTATTAGACTTTATTTGGCCCTGAATAATTCAATTTCATTGCTTAATTTCAATTTAAATTGCTGGAATGCAATTTAAATTTTTCAAATTCTTTTTATATATCTATGATTGCACTCAAATTATTAGATTCAAATTGAAATTGATAGAAATCAATTTGTATTGCAGAAGTTCAATTAAGTTGCTAGAATTCAATTTTGAGTGCTTTAGTTTAGTTTTAATTGATATATAATTTATTTTAAATTGCTGGAATTTAATTTTAAGTGCTAGAATGCCATTTAAATTGTTGAAATTCGTCTGTTATATCTAAAATTATACTTCAATTACTAGGTTTTAATTCACATCATTCAATTTTTTGCTAGAATTATATTTTCATTGTTGGATTGCAACAATGATAATATCCAACAATGAAAATATAATTCTAGCAAAAAATAGAATGATGTAAATTAAAACCTAGCAATTGAAGTATAATTTTAGATATAACAGACGAATTTCAACAATTTAAATGGCATTCTAGCATTTAAAATTAAATTCCAGCAATTTAAAATAAATTATATAGCAATTAAAACTAAACTAAAGCACTCAAAATTGAATTCTAGCAACTTAATTGAACTTCTGCAATACAAATTGATTT
This sequence comes from Belonocnema kinseyi, assembly GCF_010883055.1. Lineage (NCBI taxonomy): Eukaryota > Metazoa > Arthropoda > Insecta > Hymenoptera > Cynipidae > Belonocnema > Belonocnema kinseyi. The sequence continues at coordinate 57,340,868 of NC_046662.1, read as the reverse complement.
AAATTGTTGAAATTCGTCTGTTATATCTAAAATTATACTTCAATTGCTAGGTTTTAATTTACATCATTCAATTTTTTGCTAGAATTATATTTTCATTGTTGGATTGCAATTTAAATAGTGTACATTTTTTTATAGTGACTAAAATTTTACTTACGTTGCTAAAACCCAACTTAAAGTGAATAGTCTTTCAGTATATCTATAATTCCATTTGAATTCCTACATTTCAATTTCAATTGATAGAATTCTATTTGTTTTACTACAATTTAATATTGATTTCTAAAATTCAATTTTTTTAAGAGTGCAATTTAAATGATTTAATCTTTGTTGTTACGTCTAGAATTCCACTTGAATGACCAGATTTCAATTCCAATTGATAGGATTTAGTTTCTATTTCTAGATTTAAATTTTAGTTCCTAGAAATTACTTTTTATTTCTATAATACATTTGCAATTTCTGGAATTCACTTTGCATTACGTAGTTTAATCCGAATTCATATACTACTTCAATTTGAACTGCTTCATTTAAATGTTTAAGCTGCTCGAATTCCATTTATATTTCTAGAAATTAATTTGAAATTTGTAAATTCTTTTGTCACATCAAGAATTCCATTTGTATTGCTAGCATGCAATCTGAATTGCTTGAATTGAGTTTTAATTGCCATGTTATTCATTTAAAATTTCAAAACTTACGTTTATATTACTAGAATGTAATTTAAATTGTCGAAATGATATTCTTGTAGCTAAAATTATCTAATTCTTATTTATAAAATTCAATTTAAATTGCTTCAATTTAATTTCGTTTGCTAGAATTATATTTCCATTGTTAGACTGCAATTGAAATTGTTACAATTTAATCTAAATTTGCTAGAATTTAATTCAAATTGATTTAATTATTATTTATTTGCTATATAGTTAAACTTAAATAGCTAGAGTTCCATTTGTATTGATACTCTGCACTTTAAATGGTGTTAAAATTCTATTCTTGCATTTACAATTAATAAATCTAAATTAATAGAATCCTATTTGAACAACTTTCATATAATTTCATTGCTAAATTTCTCATGGTTTTTGTGAGAATGCAATTTAAATGATTAAAATTCTTTTTTTATATCTAGAATAACACTTCAATTTCTTGGTTTTAATATAAATTGATAGTATTTGTATTTTATTTGTTACAATGCAATTTAAATTGTTAAAATTCTTTTTCTATATCTAAAATTACACTTAAATTTCTAAGTTTTAATTTTAATTGATAGAGTTCCATTTCCATTGCTATATTTTAATTTCAGTTTCTAAAATTTACTTTTTATGCTATAATTCATTTCTAATTTATGGAATTCACTATTGATTGAACACTCTAATTTAATTTCTTTAATTCAATTTTAATTGCCATAATTTCAATTGTATTGTTAGAATTCTATATGAATTTCCCAAAATTTACTCGTTTATCTAGAATTACTCATTTCAAAATTTTAAATTTATATTTTTAAAATTCTTATTTCTTTAGCTAGAATTCCATTTCTATTGCTATGTTTTTATTTTAATTGCTAGAATTCCATTAATATTTCTATGTTCAATTTTCAGTTGCTAGTATTCATTTTTATTGCGGTAATTTGTTTTTAATTGATTAAATTAACTTTTATTTAAATAACTCAATTTAATTACTTGAATTTAATTTTAATTGCTGGAATTCCTTTTTTTGCTAAATACAATTTAAATTTTTAAAAATGTATTCTTCTATCTAGAGTTACATTCAATCTGAATTAATATAATTCAATTTGAACTGCATTGATTCAATTTTAATTGCTAAAAGTCCCTTCACTTTTAATTGAACAATTCGATTCAATTGTCTTAAATCTATTTTACCTGGCGTAATTTCATTTGTATTGCTATTATTGCTATTATTCATTTCGCAATTATAAATTCAAATGGTTGAAATTCCTTTTCTATATCTATAATTCCATTTGCTACATTTGCTAAATTTGCTAGAATGTATTTGTTTATTCCTATAATTTTTTTTAATTGTTGAAATTCTTTTCTATTTAAATAACTAAATTGAATTGCTTTGATTCAATTTTAATTGCTAGAAATCCTTTTTTTTTAACAAAATGCAATTTCAATTATTAAAATTTTATTCTTATATCTAGAATTATATTCAATCTTAATAAACAGAATTTAATGGGAACTGCTTTTATGTAGTTTTGATTGCTAAAATTCCATTCACTTTTGATTCAATAATTCAATATAACTTCTTTAGTTCAATTTAAGTTGCCATCATTCTACTAGTATTGCTAGAATTAATCAATCTAAATTGCTAAAATTCTTATTATTTCTCCAGAATTTACTTAAATTGCTATATTTTTGTTTTAATTGCTATATTATAATTGTAATTGCTAGAATTCCTTTTGCGTTACTAGAATGAATATAAATTGATAGAGTTGATGTGACTTGTTATGAGATTAATTTTCATTGAGTAGAACTCTAAGATACCCCTTATTTTTCGAGCCGTCATATAAACTACAAAGGAAAAAAAAATGAGAGAGATGGAGAGAAAGGGAATAGTCACTTTGTGAGTTGATGCATGCGAGGTGTAGATTACGTGAACTAATAATAGAAGATGATAAAAAATTTGACGCGCAAAATGTGATTCGCGTGTGGGGAAAACATCGAAATCGCAATGAGGGCAACGTACTGTACTCTGGGATATTTTACCCTCCCCTTTGGAGAATGTAGATTTGCCGTGACCCTCGCGAAATAAGAACGAGCAGACTGCAGTAGTCCTAACCACAATGAGTACGTTTACACGGCCGATAAGAGCCCGGATAAGGAAGACGCGAGTCAACGCGTTGACGCGATGACGCCACGGGCGGCATCGACCTCGGCAGGGTGGATTTACAATATTTCTTCATTACAGGTCTCATTAAGTCATCGGACAATGCACTTTGACATTTTTATTTCTCGATTTCGTTTTCAAAATTTGTTGCAATTATCCCTCATATCTGAAAAAATATAGTGAAATAATTTAGTTGATAAGATATAAAATAGGAAAAAATCAAATTTATAGAGACATTTATAACTGTCTTTCAATTATACTTTCGACTGTTGATTCTATTGGGAGAGGCTGTTTGTAGAAGAGTATTTTATTTTTCTTCGGTTTTTTTGGTGAAGATTATTATTTTTTTTCTAATTTTTTTACTGGAAGTACAACTTTTCTATTTTTTATTGAAAATCAATATTTTTTTGTTCCAGGAGTTTTTCTCGTCAAGAAAAGATAGAGATTTAGAAACAAAAATATTGAAATAGTTGAGGAATTTCGATGGGAGGAACTTTAAATAACTAGCAAGGATAATAAATTTTTTAATTTTAAATTTAAATTAATTTTTATATGTTAATTAATATTAATTAGAGTTTTTAATGTTATTTAATTTTTTGTTTTTAATTATATTTATTATTATTTAATTATTTCTTAAATTAATTAACTATTTTGGGGAAAAATGAACTTTTTGTGTGAAATTCATATTCTTCTTTCATAAATTCTTCTTTTTGGGTTTAAAGTAGAATTTTTATTTGAAAATTCGTTTTTCAGTTTAAAAAATTCGATTGTCTGCATCTTTTTGCTTAAAAATGCAACTGTAGTCTTTCTTAATTTATTCTTTTAACTATAAATTTAAGTATTTCCGCTAAAAATTCATCTCTTCAGATGAAATTGAAAACTCATTTATTTTTGCCGAAGATTCATGAATTTGATTGAAAATTTAACTTTTTTGATGAAAATTCTTTTTCCTTTGCTTAAGATTACATTTTTTAATTAAACATGTAACTATTTATCTTTTGTGGTTGAAAATTCAACTGTTTTTAATTCAAATCCTTCTTATTTGAAAAATCAATTATCATTCTAAAAATTCGTCTTTTTGCTTTTACAATTCATGTGATTTGATGGAAATTTCTTCCTTTTTTAGTTGATAAAAAAGTAACTGTTTGGTTGAAAATTATTCTTTATTGGGTGAGGATTCAACTATTTTGTTAAAAATTCATCTTTTTGTTTGTGTTCGACTTTTTTTAATTTAAAAATAAAATATTTTTTTCTTGAAATATCTACTATTACATTATCGGTTTATAATTAATCTTTTTCATTTAAAATGAACTACTTGGTTAAAGGCTAAACCAATTTGTTGAAAAATCATTTTAATTGAAAACAAATTTTTGTTGAAAATTATTTGTATGAACTGAAAACTTAACTATTCCAGTTATTGCTTTATAATTGTAGTTGAAAACTCATCTCTTTGGTTGAAAATGTAACTATTTTATTGAAATTTTGTTTTTAATTCGTTTTTTTTCAACCAAAAATGTAACTGTACTATTTTTGTTGAAAATTTACCATTGTTATTTGAAAAGAAACGTCTTTATTGGTAGAAAACTAATAATATTTTCTTTAATTATGACTTTCATCATATTTTCAGATTGAAAATTTATCTTTTGTTGAAAAGTTTAACATATTTTTTTCTACTGAAGATTTAACTTTCTCACTATTGATTCAACATTCATTTTTTTTTAGTTAAAAATGTATATCTTTGGTGAAAATTTTTAATATTTTGTTGAGTTTTTTAATATTGTTTTATCACTGGAAACTTAATTTCGCCGTTTTTGGTTAAAAATCTATATTTTTTGGTTGAAAATTTATTTATATGGTCATAATTTCAACTATTTTGTTAAAAATTGGAGTACTTTGTTGAAAAATTAACTACTTGCATAAATTTTGTATGTGGAAAAGTCATTTACTCGATTTTTTGTTGATAATTTGTCTTTTTTTCCAAATTAAAGTCTTAGGATTGAAGTTTTCCATCTAAAAAATTTATCTTTTTCGCTTGAAAATTTCACTATTGAAGCTTAATCTTTTTTATTAAATATTTTTCCATTTGATTGAAAATATTGTAGGTTGGAAATCCAACTTTTGTTTAAAAGTTCAACAATTTCCTTTTTTATTCAAAATAAAAATATTTTGCGAATATTATATAAATTATGTATTATATTTTTCATTGAGAATTCATCTTTATTGCTTGAAAATGCAATTATTTGTTTAAAAATTAATTTTTGTGTTCAAATTATGATTTAACATATTTAAAATCTTCAACAATCCTTTTGAATTATCTTCAAAATCTTAAAAAAAAACATAATTATATAAATTTAATAACAAATAATTTAATCCCCCATTAAAAAAGAAAAAAACAAATATGCAATCAAAAGAAATGCGAATTCATTCAAACTCGCTCATTATTGACTGATGGACTGATAAGTGTGTATGATTTTTGCAACATGAACCGTGAATGTGCATTGTGATTTTTATCTGAAAGCTTCAGGTCAATTACATTTAGAAGAGAGGAAAAATGAGATTTTATTTGGAAATAAAATGGGGATTATAAGGTGATATAAACAAGAAAATCTACTAAAAAATTTTCCACACCTGTTATTTGGGAACGAGCAGAATATAGTTTATGACTCAATTCAGTCAACTTTTGTCTTATCGTGACGTTTGATTGCTCTTGTATTTCTGAATTATATTTAAAAATTAAATCACTGCAGTCGATTTTTTTTTAATGAACTAATTTTTTTAGCAAAATTTTTAATTTTCTCTGAATATCAATATTCAAATGCAAGTTATCATAAAAGATGAAATTTCAATCCAATAGATCGAATTTTGAACAGAAAATGTTAAATTTTTAAGTGAAAAAGATGAGTTTTTTAGAAGACAGTTGAATTTGCAACAAATAAATAAATTTTCAACAAAACCATTATATTTTGTTTTAAATTTACTCAAATATTTGGAAAGTTTCGATTTGATACCGCCGAAAAAAAAATTGTAATTTTTGATTAAAAAGCTTCTTAATCAGAAACATGGTGAGATTTCCAACAGAGTTGTCGAGTCTCATCTTTAAAATAATCTTTCAACTTTTTTATAAATAAACAAATATGACGAAAAAACTTGCCATTTTTCTATTTGACGTTTCCGGTTCTAGTGAATAAGATTAAAATTATTAAAATTGCCTAAGTTTTACAAAGGAACATTAGTGAAAGACATTCCAATATAATCTTATAAACAAAACAAAAAATTTTAAACAAATTATTTGTTCAAAGAATGCTTTTTTATGATTTTCCATAATTTTACGTTTTAAAGTTATATTGCAAAAAATTTGAATAGGAATAATATAGTGATTAAGAAATTTCTTTTTGATACAATTATTGTTAATACTGTAAACAAATTTAATGAACAAATGCATGAATCAGCCATTTTTCAATAGAAAAATTCGTTTTTTTTCGATGTCAGTTTTTTAAATTAGGAACTTTCTGATAATTTTAGAAAAATTCATAATTTTTTTATTAATCTTATGTTTTTTTAAACAAATTTAATGAACAAACGCATTATTCGGGTATTTTTCGGCAAGAAAATTCCTTTTTTTCAATGCCAGTCCTTTCAGTTAAGAACTTTATTATAATTTGAGCAACATGCATAAATAGTTGATAAATTTTAAGATTTTTTAAAACAAATTGAATAAACAAAAACATAGATAAGGCATTTGTCGAAAGAAATTTTTTTTAAATAACTTTCTCCAATTGGGAACTTTATGATAATTTCAGAAAAAAATCCTAGTTAATTGATCAATTTATCATTTCTTAAACAATTTTAATAAACAAATGCATTCTTCAGACATCTGTCGACGGAAATTTTTTTTGATGTCTGATTTTTTAATTGGGATCTTCATAGTAAATTTAGCAACATTCATGATTAGTTGATAAATTTTACGATTTTTTAAAACGGATTCAACAAACAAATGCATTATATGAGCATCTGTCGAGGGAAATTTTTTTTCTGCCAGTCTTTTCAATGGGAAACTTAATAATACTCTTATTAGCAGTCATACTTACTTGATAAATTCTCTGAAGTTCTAAATAAAATTTAATAATCATATGCATTATTTGCGCATTTGACGACGAAAAAATTTGTTTTTCAATATCATTTCCTTCAGTTTAAGTTTTTGATTACTTTCATTCTTTTAATAAGGCTGCAGCTTCAAAATAACGTATTTGTTTATTAAATATGTTTTTCAAAATGTATAAAATATATCAAGTAATTATGAATTTTGCTAAAATTATCCTGAATTTCCCCATTAAAAAGACTGACATCGAAAAAAAAAGAATTTTTCCGTCGAAATATGTCCCAATATTGCATTTATTTATTGAAAATTTTCTAAAAAGTCATTAAATTGATTAATGAATTATGAATTTTTTCTGAAATTGTTATGATTTTCCCAACTGAAAGGACTCACATCAAAGACAACAAATCTTTTTGCCATCAAATGCCCAAATGATGCATTTGTTTATTAAATTTGTTTAAAAAAATCATAACATTGATCAAAAAATTATGAGAGTTTCTAAAATTAGCATAAATTATCTAATTAGACAAATCTCACAGAAAAAAGCAACAATTTTTCTGTCAAAAAAGGCCTGATTATTGCATTTGTTTATAATATTTACAATAATAATCACAAGAAGGAAGAGTGACGCCAAAATAGTCTGTTTTAGCCTATTTTTTGGACCTCACTAGAGACCTGGGGAAAAAATATAAAAATATGTTACAGGTATCAAATTACTCGTCATTGAAAACTAAAGTGAGTATCGCTTTTCGCTTTTTCAAAATTTCGAAAAAATACCCCTATTTAGGGGTTGAGAAGA
>NC_046662.1:57294114-57333131 GCF_010883055.1 Belonocnema kinseyi | reverse complement strand
CCCCCCCCCCCCCCAAACAAAATACCACCAATTATAAAATCATGTTTCAAATCAACCCCTTATCAATCAAAAAAATACACAATTTTACTTTTGTTTCTTTTACTATCGAAATTTCTTGCCATATAACTTTAAAAAACGTTAAACTATGGAAAATAGTAAAAAACATTCTTCCAAAAAACAATTTGTTCATAAAAATTTTTTCTGTGCATTATATAATATTGAAATACCTTAAACTGATGTTACTCTATGAAATCCTCTTAGAAATCTTATGAGCTTGTTTTTTAGATTTTTTAAATTCAAATCGGTCAACATTTGTGGGCTTTACGTTATTTGGAAGCAAAAAAGTGATTTTTTTCTCACTGTGCGGGGATCTAGTGATTCTGCAAAATCTAAATTGATAAGATTAAAAATAAAAAGCGTAAAAAATCGTCGCGTGTCTCCTTATCCTTGGTTCTTTGCAGCATGATCGAGTCATTTTAACGAGTTCGTCGACCGCTGTTGTCGGTCAACAGAATCCGCAGATAAAAGTGCATTTCGACCATATACGAGTCTGATAGGAGCTACCGTGGCTCAGTCTGAATTTATCGGTACTTTTTTGTTTACCGCTCTGTCTGCAATTTTCTCGCTCACTGATCCCACCACAATAGCTTCGTAAATTTTCTACAATAAAGATAAGATGAAAGCATCAATGTATATGTGTGTGTGTTATGGAACGAAGAAACCAGCCTCAGGACCGAAAAATCGAACTTCCGGTTTTTTCTCAAATTCTGAATAACAGAGCTTTCTCCTATCGAAAAAAAATTTCTCGCTCAATATGAATGGCACCATTTTACCACTTATTTACAGCTCCTTAAAATTTGCAGATTATTTTTTTCATTCACAAAATATGATTATCCGTGCGCATGTTTCATAATTATTAAACATGTGCACAGATAATCATGTTTTGTCAATGAAAAAAATTATCTCCAAATTTTAAAGAACTGTAAAATATAATTATATTTGAAATACTTCAATTTAATATTTGTTATTTAAATTTAATGTTTAAAATAATGATATTTAAAAAATGTACTATCTGATTAAAGTTTTTTATTTTCGCTGATTGTAAATAGCGACTGAAAACTCTTTTTTGGTTGAAAATTCAACTGCTAAGTTCAAAGTGGAACCACTTTGTTAATAATTAATTTTTTAGGTTAATTATTCTACCTTTTAATTAATTTTTTTTTAAATTTTGCTATTTTGTTAACATTTCTTTAAATTATTTTTTTGTATCTAAATTGTTCGATTGAAAATATCTGTATTTTGTCAGAAATGAACCTTTTTTGGTTGTAAATTATTCTTTGTGGTTCAAAATTCATTTCCTTGGTTGATTATTTATGTACTTCCTTATGTACTTCCTTGGTTGATTATTTATGTACTTTGGTGAATTCAGCGAATAATTGAACTATTAGGTTAAAAATATAATTAAAAATTAAAATATTTTGGTGAAAATTCATGTATTTTGTTGGAAATTATTCTTTTTGATAGAAAGTTGATCTTGTTAATTGAAAATTCATTTCTTTAGTTAAAATTTTTTTTTGAATTAAAAATTAATTCTTTAACTAAAAATTTATCTAAACTTTTTTTTTATAGATTTTTAGTCTTTTTCGTAGAAAAACGTTATTTCCTTTAAAATATATTTTAATTATTCCCTTTTTCGTCAAATATTTATGAACTGTTTCGTTAAAAAATTATTTTATTTGGTTAAAAACTTATTTTTGTAACTTAAAATTAAACTATTCTATCATTTGTTAAAAAAATTGTTTTAGAAAATTAATCTTCTCGGTTAAAAATTTCATTATTTGGATTAAAATTTAATTTTCTGGTTAAAGATCTAATTCTTTTATTGAACCTGCCTCACTTTAATTAAAAAATTTTTCGAAAATTTGTTTTATTTTTGTTGCATATGAATATTTTTACTAAAAATATAATTTTTCCTAAAAAGAGGATTTTTTTCGTTGAAGATTCATAGCTTGAGTTAAAAATACATTTCTTTGGTTGAACAATTAATTATTTTGTTGAAATTTAATTTTTTTGTTGTAAATTTTATTTTATTAACTAAAAACGGAACTATTTCGTTGATTAAAATTCAATTTCTTTTTTGGAAATTTAATTGTTTCTTAAAAATGCAATTTAAGGTTTTTAAAATTAACCTTTTTATTTGAGGATTCAACTAATTTGTTGAAAATTCGTATTCTGTTATTCAAAATTTAACTCTTTTTCAAATTTATTTTTGTATGAAAATTAATCTCTTAACTGTAGACTTGATTATTTCATTTCTGGTTCAAAATTTAACTTCTTGATTTGAAAATTCATTTACTTTGTTCTAAATTCATATTTTTTCTGTAGAAAATGAATATTCTTAAAATCCTTTTAAATCATTGGCAATACTACAATATTCTTTGAAATCCCTTGAAATTTTGTACGACTCTTGAAACGCTTTAGAATCCCTTAAAATCCTCAGAAATCTCTGAACTTGTTTCAAATCCTTAAATCTTGTGAAATTTCTTGGAACCGCTGAAAATTTTTGTAATCGCTAGACATCTTCCGACAGTTTAATTTAATTTTATTTATTTTACAATTTTCACTATAAAACCACTTAAAAATTTGGAAATTGTACTACATTCTTTTAAACTTTTCAAAATAATTTGAAATCTGCGGAAATATTTTTGTATTGAAATTCCTTGAAATTTGTCGAAATATTAGGTTAAGTGAATATTTAAATCTCCGTTAGTAATTTCTTTATTTTTTGCAGCAACTCTTTTAAAATTTGAACATTACTTATTATTATTCTGATTTTCTTATAATGATTTTTCTAAAATCTCAAAAAACTATAACAAATTCATTATAGAAAAATGATGTCTATTCTGTGATACTTTACCGGTTCATTTGACGCAATATTCCGTAATGCTGAATTATGATGTTATGTTGTCGCCTATCGTATTGAAATAATGTTTTGTAAGTGGAATAATAGTTTCTGATCCATCAGTCTAAAAAAATGGTTATAGTTTTTATCTGTGAAAAAATTCCTCCGTAGTTCCACTGGGATTCGAACCCAGGACTACAGATTGCCGGTCTTGTACTCTTACCTGCTAAAATTACACATCTTGTAAAAATTTTTACTTTAAATTTAATTGAGAAATTAAGTTGTAATGTTACTTTTTTGAATAGCGTAGTGAAATAGGTTTTTTGTCGGTGGAGTGACTGTTTTTGATAAACAAAATTTTTTATAATAAGAGCACCAGATTCGAAATCTGTAGGCATGGGTTCGAATACCAGCGAACCTGAAGAGAAATTTTTTCGCAACTAACGACTATAGCCATTTTGGCTTAGACTACTAAATTATAATCCGTTATCCCACCAACAAAGAACTTTTCCGTGATACTAATCAGTCTCCAACAAATAACAGGAAATTGTACATTGTACTTCAGATATAGTTGACGAAATTTAGGTCTGCGGAAACAATAAGTACTGAATTTTGTAATAGACAAAGGAAGTCTCTCGACCTTTATTTTGAATAGAATCACAAAGGGAATTCGTAAATGTCAAAAGGAAGAAGAGTAGGTATGATGGGTATTGATTTAGGGAAAAATAATTGGATCGTTCATTTAGTTCAGAATGTTATGCTTAAAGCGAAAAGTTCGTCCTCTGAAAGGAAACACGTGCATCGAATTTCCGAGCACGTGCGTTAATGTTCTGCACAACTGAAGTTTGCCATAACTCAAATAATGAATAAGAAACCCAATGTACAAACTGCCACTCGATCCTATACAGAATTTTCGTTGACGTCACTCTTTGGATTCACATACTTTAATCACAAATTCATAATCGCTCCATTAGCACAATGCCTTCCACTCGCACTTCGGTTTACGTCAATTCTGAAATGATGATAAAGTTCATAAAAATAATAAATCAGAGCCAAGAATGCTGAGAATCTTGTTATTATCACAAAATATTCGCGAGGCAAGACACGTTCCTTTTTATTTCGTGGACATTTATTATTAGTTCGTATCAATTCAAATTTTCCAAGCATTTTCGTTTTTTTTTTATCAATTGCCTGAACGTGACTCTTTTTATTTCCTTTCATTTATTAGATAAATTTTAGAGGCTTCAAAATTTTGTTTTTTTAATTTCTTTTAGGATTGTGATTGCACATTTCTGAGCTGAACAATTTTTCAGTGATTGCGAGGCGGAATTCAAGTGTCTTTGTGTCTAGCCACGATTGCCTTCAAGCTAAAAAAATCTTGTCATTTTTAGTTTTAATATTTTTCGTTTTGAGAATGGATGAAAACTACTTTATGATCAAAAATAAACAACTCGTTAGAGGTAACGTCTAGTTATTATTACCTGCAAAGAATTTCCAAGAATTAGAATCTTTTTGAGAAATTTAACGAGATTTCCTAAAATTATTAGGGAATTGAAAATATTTTAAGGACTTACAAAAGTTTTAGGGTATTTTAAAAGATTTCAAAGGATCACAACACGTTTCAAAGATTTCAAACGAAGTGAGCGGATTTTAAAAGATTTGTAGGGATACCATAAAATTCTTACAAATTTTCAATTTCAAAAAATTTCAAGAAATATTAAAGCGATTTCATAATATTTTGAGAAATTTTAAGGAATTTGAAGAAATTGAAATAGATTTAAAATAATTTTACATCTCGGGATTTTAAAGGATTTTTAGAAATACAGAAATATTTTCATGAATTTTGAAAGATATTAGACGATTTTGATCAGATTAAAAAAAATCGAAGGAATTTCAAAAGATTTCAAAGGATTTTAAAGTATTTCTTTAGATTGTAAAAGATTTAACTGATTCCCAAAGAATTTTTGAATGTTATGAAGGACTTATAGGGATCTCAAAGGATTTTAAGGAATCTCGTAATATTACAAAATGTCAAAGATTTTGACAGATTTTTATAAAATTTATGACATTTACATTAGAATTAAAGATTTCGCAGGATTTTTTATAGGATTTTAAGTATTTCAAGCTATTTCAAAGACTTAAAATTTGATAAATTTAAAGTATTTTCAAAAGTGAAATCCTATTCCATTTTTTTAAAGTAACCCAAAAGCTTTGAAATCATTTAAGTTCTTTAGCAAGTCCGTTAGCATGTTCGCTATCATTTCCCACATTTTGAAGGCGAAATATTCCTTATCCTAGGAAAAAAGCCGGGGAATCAAACACTGAAAAAATCGATACTGTTTCCTAAAGCCCTATGCAAATTAATCACATTTTGCTAAATTAAAACTTTTTTGAATTAACCAGCAAAAAAAGTGTGTAGGGACGTCCGTTAGCATGTTCGCTATCATTTCCCAAATTTTTAAGACAAAATATTTATTATTCTAAAAATAAATCCGGGGGAACCTAAAACTGGTAAAATCAACCATTTTCTAAGTATCACATGCCCTTAAGGGTACTCCAAAAGAATGAAAAAAATTTCACGCGACTTTCTGGAAGATCTGTATTGTATAGCTGATTAGATTAGATTATAAGGATAGGATGGAAGAGGAGAGAGAGAGAGAGAGAAGATTTGAATGACTTAAGTAACGGCCTAACTTTATGAAACCCTTTCGTTGTACGCGTATGATGCTTAGTTTGACTAATTTACAAAATGTAAATAATGGAATCAATTATTTGTTTGCAGTTCCTGTTATCGGGCCAAACCAAGGTTGACTGGTCCAGCTGGTGTTGGTGGTGTTTCAGTGGTGGGTGCTGGCGGTGGTAGGAGAACTTATACCGAGGAGGAGCTGCAGGCAGCCCTGAGGGACATTCAGAGCGGAAAACTAGGGACCCGGAGGGCAGCAGTGATCTATGGAATTCCCAGAAGTACCCTTCGCAACAAGGTCTACAAGCTCGCAATGGAACGCGAAAGAGACGCGTCCCTGACAAACACCATTTCACACCCTCACGATTCTGGCGTTCCAGCCGCCACGATTACGACTACCACCTCTACCACCACCACCACATCAACAACTACAACACCAAATACGCCCCAAAATGCATCTGCAATCACCCTGCCCTCGCAAGTGGATGAGGTAGGTTTTGGGGACAAAGAGCATTATATATCAAACGAAACTAACAACTAGTGCATTAATTCATCGATTCTACCTATGAAGAAGAAACTGGGGGTACGAAACGTTGCATGTAATTGTTCAAGCAGGGTAGTAGTCAGCTGAATGGAGAGAAGTGAGGTAAAACGGCCACGCTAGCTGTGGGAGAGTTTCTGAATTTCCGTTTGGTGTTAAACGGTTCGACCTGTTCGGGGTAATGGTTGGATATGTTTAGGGTAATGGTTCGATTTGTTCGGGATAATGGTTCAATCTGTCCAGGGTAATGGTTCTCCCGAATCAGTGGAGCCGTTCTACTAAACAGAAGTTGCGCTGGTCACTGTGTAATTGGCGCGAAAATTGTACGTGTTGGATGAGCGGCTCTACCAAGCCCTTCCCGTGTGATTGTACCAAACTGAGGTAAACTGTCCGTTGTTCCAGGCTTGAAACGTGCTGCCACTAGTGGAGTTCGCCAGAGATACTTACGATTCAACATGGAATGTTTATCTCAGTTTGGGGTACCCAACTCCTGTTTAACCTGCTTAACAGATTACTCGCAACATTTTGTACCCTCAATTTTTTTCTGTCGCGAGATCCAGTAGAGAAAATAAAAACCAAAGTACAGAGAATAAAAACAAGAAACTAGTAATATCTCCTAAAACTAGGTTCGCGAAACTTATTTAGATTAATGTGAGATTCGGAGCAGGTATCGTCAGTGGGTGGGTCAAAAATAAAAAAGGCGAGATTTCAAATTGTTACTACCCGAAAAAGTAGCTTTTCGGGTTTTTGAAAACATTACAGCTATGAAAATCCACTGCGAAAAAAAACCGCCAAGACCCAGGTATCAAAGTGGGAAAATTGTCTACTCAAATCTTGCTAAAAAATACTAAAAAAACTTCTGCGTTTTTTCCAGGTATATTTTTTCATAGTAGGGATTCATTAAAATATTTCGCATTTTCAAAAACATATTTCTATAAATAATGTGTCTTTGTTCAGTTTTTCGAAATTAAATTATTACGTCTAATTTAGAGAACTCTGAAAAATTACATTAAAAGATATTCCTAAATATATTAACACTTTCCATATATTAAATAATTAAATAATACTAAATACATCATTAATATCTTCTGAAATGTCACTAAAATCCATATATCTAAGTAATAATTGTTAAAAAAATGTATTTTATTTTTTTTTACTTAAAATGTAATGCATTGTTTGGGTAGAATGGATGCTTTGTTATATTCGATTCAATGTGTTTAAAATTCCTAACTTTTTAACTAAATATATTACATTTTCTACAAGACAGAAATTTTTAACTAAATAGTTAAATTTTTAACAAAAAAGATTAATTTATCACGAAAAAATACTATTTTAACAAAATACATGAATTCTAAACCAAATAGTTAGAGTCTCAATTAAATAACATAAAATTTCATCAAATAGTTTAATGTTTAACTAATAAATATTAGTTTTTAACTACAAATAAAATGGCTCAATTTCCAGTTTGAGAAATCAATTTATAACTAAATTAATAAATTTTTAACTCAAATGATGAATGTTTAAGAGGAATAGCTGAATTTGAAACCAAGAAAATAAATTTGCAACTAAATTTATAAGTTTTTAACTAGAATGACTTAATTTTCAACAAAAAAGATGAATTTTCAACCAAGAAAATCAATTTCTACCAAAATGACGAATTATCAAAATAATAATTTTTCAAGCAAAAATTAAATTTTTTAATTTTCAGTCAAAGATTTTGTTTTCATAAAATAGTCCCAATATGCTACTATTTCAAGTTCTAAAGATTATAAAGTTCAGAATTTTTTATTTTTTATTCACCCTTTTCATCAGATCAAGGTCAGAGCTTATTTTAAATTATTAGAAAAAAAGTTTCATGTTTATAAATCGTTCTTCTAATTCAATACTTTCAATTTTATTTATAACATTATTCAAATTTGAAAACTGGATAGTTAAAATATTCGATGAATATGATAAATTGTTCAATTTTAAACATTTAAATTAAATACCACAAAAAATCTGTATTTAATGTTACCCGTTTGGATTTATCATTAGTTTCAGCATTTTGTAAATTATAATTTAATTGTTTCGGACAACACTCACCCTTAAAATGAGCCCTGTTAAATAAATATCAAATTATTGGGTTGAGAAGTTAAAGTCCATCCCGGACAAATTTCATAACAATCTATTCATTCATCATTTTGTTGAATTTTCGAAATTGATATTAACAATTTTCTTGACGATTTACTGATGATCTACTGACCTAGCTCAAATTTAAATCACTCTTGGAATTTCAATTCAAATTCCATTTTTATTCAATCATTCAAATTTTCCTCAATACAGGACAGATTTTTGAAAATCTCATTTTAAATGAACTTTAAGAAGCCAGAGACAAACCAGCTAGCATAGTTTTCTTAATTCGAAATTGACTTCAAATTTTCGAAAGACAAGTCTAATTTTCGGGAAAAATTAACTCATGATTGATCGAGCCGCTGGACGTTTAATATTTAAGTGTGGTTTTGGTTAAAAAAAAAAGAATGAGCTTCCCCAAAACATACCTCTGTCATGATAATCGAAGAATTTGTGTAGATCATAAAATTTCTGCTCTAAAAAAAGACTCTTCCTTCAAACCTTCTTTAAAAATAAGAACCTTGAATTTTTTCTCCGAAAAAATGTTCTACACTTATTCCGAGAGATTGTCATGATGCTCAGTAGTGTTCCGTGTTTTTTGCATGGGCTGTTTAACTTTTTATCACTATTTGTAGTTTAACACTCGGCCACTTGGCGCACGCGAGGTGACGAGGCTCGAGGTAAGTTTTTGGGAAGATACGTACAAAACGTGACTTCTTTTTCACTTTCCTTCGCGTTGCTGCAAAGGAACGAGTTCGTACTCACGATTTTTCTTTCTTGGTTTATAAAGATCTCGAAAAAACAGAAATTTTTCCATGAAATTTCTTGATAATTGTGAGTACGCGCGAGCTGCGTTCTTAGATTCTTATACTTTTGCCATGTATCCCATCAGTAAGGCGAATTAGAGCTTAATTTTGTCTTGAATGCATGTTTTAAATGACCCACGTGGGTCATTTATCCTGAATCTGTGTATAGATTGTTTAATACTCTGTCGTCATCCAAATGCGTTGCGACGCATTAAGAAAGGAACATAAGTGTTTTAGCAGTCCCTGCATGATGCTTGCTACATTGCATCATAATGAATCGATCAAATACCAATTTCATTAAACATGACACCATAAGACACGAATACAATTGTTAAGCTCAAAAAGGTTAAAACGCAAAAGATCAAAATGAATGAAAAGAAAATATCGATTAGAGCTAGTCTTATTATTTGCCGAGGTTTTTATTATTCGAAGGATTATTTTGCTGCTAGTGATAAGAAAATCAAACAAAAGAAGCTAGAATGATCTTTTTTAACAGGCGGACGAAAAGGAACTATCAGGTGCTGAGGAAGAAAAGGAGGTGGAGAAGGCGTTGCTGAAACCCTTGCTATCTCTTGAGGACCTAGTCAGGTTTTCTGCTCTTGAAGGGAGTGGCGGAGATTCGTTAAGGACTCTTTTGCAACGTGGGCAGGAGACAGGAACCGAGTGGCCTGGTTTTGAACACGCGAACATTGGTCCCTACATCCAGAAGATGTTGGCTGCTGCAACACCCTTCAAAGGTATAAAAACAAGCATCTTGATTATATTTTACTATGTGGTTCCAAGTTTCTGAAAGGTCTGATTAAAAGCTAAAAATAATATAATTGCACAGACCTGGTGGAATTATCTCTGATCGATTGGCTAGACTCTTTTAGTATTTAACTGATCTGGGTCATTCGTGTTGGTGCACGAAAGTTAAAAAAATGGCGTGTAACTTCCTAAGACTTCAGGGATCGATAGAAGCCAGGCCCGGTCCGCTGAACGGGTCGACAACACTTTCCGCCTTTTTACATCGACGTCTGAAACGACCAAAGCTATTCTAGAGAGCTAATCCGGATTGACATAGAAATTCCCTTTTGAAACTTGATAGCTTCATAGAAGAAGTAAAACTGAGGTCTATAGGGTGTAATGATGTTTGTTAACTGCAGACCAATGATTGGGAAATCCCGAAGGTGTTTTTTAAAAAGAGAAAAAGGATTATAAAATTTTATGAAAGATGTAACAGCAACTAACAGTTATCATTGAAATAGGAATGCCACTACAGTGGCCATCTTCAGTTAATAGCTCCGTGTTCAAATTTTCCGTTATCGATCTTCTTCTTTAAATATCATAATTGTAATAATATTACTGAATTCAATCTTTTGGAAAATAGTATACTAGAAGCATTATCACTTCTAATTATAAGTCCATCTTTAGTAGATAGCTTCATGTTGAAACTTTCCGAAAACGATAAAGGCATACTTCTTTAAGATTCAACGATATAAAAAACCGATAGATGATTTTTAAAGAAAACAAACCTAGTATTATTTATTTTCTTATTTCTGACATTTCTTAATTGAATCTTTAGGATAAAAATCATCACCAGCCTAAAACCGAAATAACGTCGAAAACCGTCTTTATTTGATACCTTCATATTAAAAGTTTCCTAGATTGATGAATGATGCTTCTTTTAGAGTAGAGATAACCCAACGAGGAAAAAATCCTATCGATGATATTTAAAGAAAACAAACCTAATCTTCTTCTTTTAATATCATAATTGTTGATATTATTGTTAATAATGCTAAATTGAATCTTTTGAACAGCAAGACTGAATTATTTTTATACAGGTCTCGCAGAGTCGCAAGACTACCGAATTCCCGAGGTGATGAGGAGGTTGATGAGCGAGGACAAGAGGCTGAGTAAAGACGTGAACGGTGATCAATCCGGCCACAATCAACAGCACGCTCAACAGCAAAATCATTCTCAGCAACAGCAACGTGGCTCGATGACGAATGACGACTTCAATGCGAGCATCGAGGAGGAGGAGGAGGGTGACAGTGGTCAGGGCAGAGCCATACTAAAAATTCCGTCCTACAAACCGGCGAATGCGCCGGGTTCCAGCAAGAATGGTGAGCCAAACTCAGCTTCCTTCGCACAGGGCTTCGCTCAAGGAAGCGGTGCTGTGGCCGGAAGTCCTGGTTTAATGGAGCGCTCGAGTCCCGCATTTTCTGGCACTAGTAGTCCCACGAATTCTTTGGTAGGCAAAGGTGTGGGTGTCAACTTCCGCGACGTCATCGCGAAGAGCATAAGTGTCAAATTCCAAGAGGGTCAGTCTCCAGGAGGAATGCAAAGTCAGGGTGGACTCTCCCAGTCGCCTCAGTCGATGATGGGCGAGTCGAATCCCTTCAAAAGAGGTCGTTACACACCGCCTCAAACGGCTCAGCAGCAACAGCAGAAGCAACAACAGTCTCAGTCTCAAGACAAGCAAGGCAAGCCGGGAACTGGAGGCAAGGGCACAAGACCTAAACGTGGAAAGTATCGAAATTACGATCGAGATAGTCTTGTTGAGGCTGTGCGAGCTGTGCAGAGAGGAGAGATGAGTGTTCATCGAGCTGGAAGCTACTACGGGGTTCCACATTCTACTCTGGAGTACAAAGTCAAGGAGAGGCATCTAATGAGGCCGCGAAAAAGGTACATTTCAATTCTCTCTAAGTAATTTCAAAAATGTGTATACTCGAATGATGTTAATCCTAGTTTTTTATTTCTGATTGCAGAGATCAAAAGCCACCAGACGACAAGGTCAAGGAGACCGTGGCTGCGCCAGGGGCCATGCGACCCGGAGCACCCGACAAGAAGCCTCAGCTGAAACCTCAGAAACCCTTCACACCTCCTGGAGGAATGCCAGGTCCGAACGGTATGAAGATGCCACCCTTCATGGAAGGCATGCCTCCGCTTCCGTTCGCTCATCCCTTCAACTTCTGGGGTCCAGCGCCTTTTATGCCCTCGCCCTTCATGGGGGGAGCTCCCAACGTCCCGGGAATGCTGCCCGAGCAGTATTTCGCCACTCAGAGGATGAGAGGACTGCAGGAACAGCAGAGGAACGCAATAGTCCAGCAGCATCAACAGAGGGATAGAGATGGCAATACTGGATCAGCTGAACCAGGAACGTCTAACTCCCGTGGTTCAATCGTGAAATCTACGAGGGAGATGGCTGAGAGTCTCTACGATGGGACCGGGGCGAACGGTAGTTTTCTGGACAATCTGATCAGATCGAGTCTGGAGACAGGTATAACGAGGGACCAAAGGGCGATTGCGGAAGCTAGGAGTCAGCAGCAGCAACAGCAGCAGCAACAAGCGGCTCCGCAGCATCACCCGGAGGCTCTAAGTAGCAAGGCGCTAATTGACCAGCTCTGCAGGAACTCAAGGCGAACGCCACTTCCAAGGATGACCCAGGACAGTAGCGAGGATGAGAGCTACAGAAGCTCGAGCGGCAGGTCGATACCGGAAAGACCTGAACGAGTACCCACCGTCGACTTAAGTCCTTCGCCTTCCGAAAAAGGTCGCACCGATGATGGCAGCGATCGACTAACCTCGCCGCCCACGCCTCTACCAGTTTCCAGGGCGAGTAGCAGGGAGGAGGATCGCGACCCCAGGATTGATTGCAGCAGTAGGGAGCGGGAAGTCCTCAACGGGGGCAGCGAAGACCGGGAGAGAAAGACTCTGAATCTGCAGCAGTCGCTGAATCACTACCCGGACTTACACAATCTCTATGCCGTATCAACTGACAAAAAAAGTGCCTGTGATAGTAAGCTTATAGTAGATCATTCGAGCCAGAAGACTCAGCAACAACAGCAGGAGTATGCGGCCGTAAGTGGGCTGGTGGTGCAACTGCAGAGGGGATACAACTCCGGTACCAACAGGTCCGGCGATCCACCTTCCAACAACCAGCCACAGGAGCAGCGCGGCTCAGCGGTGCTCATGGAAGACTCCGTAGAGCAGTAGACGAAAAGTCAGTATCTTCTCGTAAAGTATACAGTTGCAAAGTAATGTAGCGACGACAGTAACTACTAAAGTAACCAGTACAGTAAATCCCCTCCCAAGGCCCGCAAACCACTGTGCCCGTCCAGCCATCGACGGGGATCCGGAGAATCCATCTTGCTCTAACTTTTCTCATATTTTCCGAGGGGAAAGAAAGCACGAAGTCGAAGTAAACTCGAAGTGCCCTGTTTAGCGGCCAGTATCGCGGAGACAGGTGAACCTTCAGGATCCTCGTCATTGGTCGAGAGTGGTTGCACTCATTCAACCCCTTCTTAAGCTTCAACGTCTCGAGGCAAGAAACCCGGTGCAAAAACGAAAGCGTATGCGAGATGCTACACCACCGAACCAAAAATAGTGTCGGATGTCTTGACGATCACAAGCAAACCATCAGCGAACTCAGTCATGATCTAATTTTAATCGAAACAAAATAGAATCAGCTTCAAACTTTGTCTCTTTTAAGAAGATTGTTGGAAGCTGGCTTTATCCTTTTTGCATCTTTCGGTTCAAAATCAGTTTCCACGCCAATGGGTTAGAGTTTCTTATTGAGTATTCTAACTTTACGTCAGACTCGATCGGTAACGTCGAAATCTATAAGGCCGTATCACTTGGTGAACTGCAAAGCATTGATTACATAGAAGTTTGACTAAAATTAATTTTTTCAGATAAAAGTAAGTAAAAATCATGATGACCCGTTGCTTTTCAAATAGAAAAGCCATTTATTTAATTATTGTTGCCAATTTGGAAAGTATGCGGTTTGGACAAACCATAAAAAAATGTGCCGTGATTGAGGTTAGGTTAGATTGTAGTGGCAGTTGGTGGTGACAATATTTTGAAATTTTGGTAGTGCCTTAAAGTGTGTTTAAAAGGATTTAAAGCTATTATTTTTGCACCTTAAAAGGTGACACAAGAGAAAGGTACAAGAAGTAATCTTGTAAGATTTCTTAAAAATCCATAAACTACTCCGAAATTTTTAATCCCTTTATTTTCTTTACAATAATTTTAAATCTTTCGAAGTTTCTCGAAATTGACTGAAATTGATTCAAATCTTTTCGCATCCTTTAAATTTCTTAAATTCCTTTGAATCTCTTGACAATCTTTAAAATCTTTAGATTTTTTCAAATATCTTGAAATCTTTTTAAATAACTTTTCAATTACTCGCTTGACATTCTTTAAAATCAATAAAACTATATTAAAATTTTATAAAAATCTCTTATAGATTTTTAAGCCTTTTTGAATTATATTTAAATTCGTTAAAAATAAACTTGAAAATCCCGAGAAGTCCCTAGGAATTTCTTAAAATCACTTGAATTCTTAGAAATCATGTAAGTGTTAAAAATCTCTTGAAATTGAATAAAATTATTGAAAATATCTTAAAATCCTGTAAATTTTCTTAAGCTTCTTAAAATCTCTTGAAAAATCTGTATAAATTTTGAATTCTGTTAAATCCCTTGAAATCTTTTAAAATTGATTAAAATACTTTTGAATCACTTTTTTATAATTTGCTTGACTTCCATTAAAATTACTAAAAGCATCTTAAAATCTGATAAAATCTCTTGTAAATCCTTAAACCTTTTTGAATTATTTTTAAATCCTTTAAAAGTAAACTTTAAAATCTTATCAAGTCCCAAATAATTCTTTTAAATCACTTGATTTCTTATAAATCCTTTAAAATGCCTTGAAAATCTTTAAAACCCACCGAAATTTTTTAACCTCCTTCAACTTCTTTAAAATCATTTAAAATCGTTCGAAAATTATTAAAATGAATAAAATTTCTTAAAATAATTTAAATTTAGTTAAACTCCTTATAATCTTTGAGAGATCCTTCAAATCATTGATTTTTTTTTAATCTCTTGAAATCTCTTAATATTCATTAAAATATTTTTAAATAAATTTTCAATAACTAGATTGAAATTGTTTAAATTTACTACAAATTGTCTTAAATTCTTATAAAATCTCTTTTAAATCACTTCAACTTCTTTATAAGCACTCAAAGTCTTTCGAAATTTATTGACAATAATTAAAATCTCTCAAAATCCTTAATATTTTTTTAAATACCTTACAATCCTTGAATTTTTGGAAATCGCTTGAAATCTCTTTAAATTCATTGAAATTGTTTTCAATAACTTTTCAATAACTCGCTTGAAATTCTTCAAAATTACTTAAATTGTCTTAAAATCCGATTTAATCTCTTGCAAATCCTTAAACCATTTTGGATTCTTTAAAAAATCTTTGAAATTTCTTGAAAATCATTCAATTTTTCTGCATTCTTTAAAGTCGCTTCAAAATTCTTTGAAATAATTAAAAATCTCTTGACATTTTCTAAAATCACTTAAAGTCTCTTAAAATCCTTTCAAGTCTCTTTAATATCTCTTCAAATTCTTTAAAAAGCATTTAACTATCTTGAAATTTTTTTAAATCTCAACAACAACAAAACTCAATTGCGGCACATTATAATTTTTCGTGATGGATAACTAAAAATAAATTGAGAATAACGTTTTTTTTTCAATAAAATCACATTATTTTATCATCGGTCACTCCAAAATTCTATTTTAGGATTTAAAAATTACTTCTGATACATTTCCCAATCATTATTTATCATGAATATAAAATTTTAACATTAATATCGTTAAAAATGCGCGCGTTATCAATAACCAATCGGGTGGCCAGCGCGACGCAAGCGCGGTTGACAAACTTCCGAAAATTGTGAGCACTGCGGCGGACACGCCAAACTTTCAATTCACAATATGTATATTGTAATTTCCACTTTTCACAAATTTCAAATAATAATGAAATAAATGGATTTTCTTTCTTGAAAGTAAAGCTATATCACGCTTTTTGTTTTACTTTCGCCCAAATTAATTAATTTTAGTCAAACGCCTATCTAAAGAAAGCTTTTCAGTCCACCAAGCGGTAAAGCTTTATGGATTTCGGCGTTACCGGCCGAGTGTGACGTAATGTTAGAATACTGAATATGTAAAACGTCCGACACTAAACAAAAATCACTGCGATCCCACCAGGAAATACGCCACGAACTCAGACAGTAGAGGTCTTCTTGACTTCTCCACATGTCGACGTGGTACGACTCTTTCGATTATGGCGATGTTAACGAAAAGCAAAAAAGACAAGGAAACGATAACAGAGAACCCACACTCGACACAAATTCCGACACATTTACACTATTACACTCTACACACGATTCCTACACGGGCGTGATCCAAACACGATTTGTATACTGTACCCCTTTTACCTGAGGTTTCCCGGAATATCCAAACGCCCACGAAACTGGTAAACATTAAGTAGAAAAAAAAGGAATCAAGTTTGGCGCGCTTGCGACCCTCACCGTTCTACCTACGAAGGGCAGATGAAGAAATTGAACACATCATATTTTTTTCTCTATCAATGTAAAACTACCTAACGTAACTTACCTACTTTTAACATTACTTAACTTTTAAGGAAGCAACATAATTATATAAGAATAATATATTATATATATACATATATTTTTGGTCATTACGAAAGATTAGCGACGATGATATGCGAGCCAAGACTTTTGTTGGCGCGCGAGGCGTTTTTTCACAAGGCGACAATATTCTCTGATATCTCAGTTTTTCATGCCGGTCTTTTTAAACGGATCTTCGCGTCCCAAGTTTATAATGTGTGAAGCTAACTATTGAGAGTTCTCTCCGTGGACGAATGCGCGTTTTTACGAAATCAATCCAAAAGTATGTGCGAAGATATAGAAAGAAAGTGAAGCTTTAGTAACAAGAGACCCGAATTTGAAAAAATCTTCCAGATTTATTTACAAGGAAAGGAGGAAATTGAAAATTTAGTGTTTTAGAATAAATTTCGGTCTGTTATAAATTCACTGGAATCCCTTTTTTTAATTCGTGTCTCTTTTTGTACATAAGTTTTGGAAGTCCTGAAACCGCCGGGTTTTCGTGACTGGAAAAAGAGAGGGATGAAAAGTGTGTTTAATTATTGACGTGTACGCTTAAAATAATTGTGATTTCCTTGTCACTTTTGAAGCTTCGCACCTTCGTCAACGGAGACTGCGCTGTGGAGCAAACTAAGAAAAATTATTTAAAAAAAGACAGTTTGAGAGACAAGAAATCCTGAGAAAAATAAGATAAATCTAGAAACGCGCGCTCTCGATTCCGGATCTCTTCTGATCAGTTTCTTACACGTAAAAGTCCACTTTTTGATACGAATGCAAGTTTTCTACCATAGCACAAGCGCGTAGCGTTCTTTGAAAGACTATTTAAACACTTTTTCTCACCACGGGTTCACATTTTAAGGGATTGCAGCCTGGATTCTAACTCGTTTTTGGATTGTTTAGTAAGTTAGACTCCTTCCAGGTTCAGCAATCGTTTTTCCATTTTACCAAATTTTTATTTAAAGAATCATCTAAAGTTGAAAGTTTAAGATTAAATGAAAACTATTGAACGAGTTGTTGATGGACTTGGAAGGCCGAATGGTTGGGTTGTAGATCCCGAATTCCTGATATCCGGAACTAGTTAAAGTAATATTTTAAAAATGGGTTGCTCCGCAATTAGGTAGGCGCGCGCTTTAAGTTATACGAGTGGCAAAACAAAAAGTCTGAAAAGCTGTTAAATTCCCGTTGGACCAAAGAGCGACAGGAGATAAAGGGGAACAGGGGAAAAGTTCGACGCGCAGGAAAGTTTCGCTAGGTTTAAATTATATAAGGAAATGAGATCGGAATGGCGCTGTACCGACAGGGCAGATCGAATAGCGTAATTGCGACAAGAGCGGATTTTGGGAGAAAAAAAGCTGTTTTCTGTTTTACGTATAGTGAAAAACGACGCACTCATCATGACTCTTATACGACTGAAACTTTAGGCTGTACATAACGTAAGGCATGTATGTTCGGTGTTAAAAAATTCCTCACTATGAAAAAAATTATAATACGAAAAAAGCATATTAAGACAAGGCTACTCTCTCGATGTTTTGGACATAAACTAAATTTACATATTTAAATTATACAAAAAAAAAATGCGCAAGTTATTGAGTGTAAACGTTAAGGACTCTTAGGGTTAACATTTTAAAAGAAAAAAAGCAGCAAAGCAGAACAAGCACTAATCATGATTGTGTGTAAACGTATTTTAAACCAAAAAAACTCCCCGCGAAAAAGCAAAGTACTTTCGGTGTATTCTTAAACTTCTTAAAATACCTTGGAAAAGCTCTTTATTCTAAATGTTCATCCGGGCGTATTTCGAGAAAAAATGTTGTATACACACACACGTACCCTGTAAACTAACTCTTATTCTCGCCCTTTACCTTTACCTATACCTGTACCAACAACCCTTCTGGCCCTCTTTGCCCTGAAGCCTAAAACTTTTAAGGAACAAATTTAACGTTAGATGTGAAAATTATATTATTGTACGGATGATATATCGCTATCATGATTGTCGTTATTAATTACGATTACGATTCGTTGCAATCGGTGCAGTACTATTTATACCAGCAGTCGGATCCGTGATGGTTGACCTCTCCGTGACTTTTTAGAAATTTTTCCAAAAAAATAGAAAGAAAAATTTCTAGGACGTTTTACCAACTCGATCCCCAAGGATGATTATAAAAAATAGAAAACTTAGTGGAGTGGGTTGTAATCAAAATTCAGTTTTCAGCTGAGGCCATAAAACAGGAAATCATCTTCTGGGACGGGGGAAATTCGATTTTTTTCAATCGGAATTGGTGTTCGGTAACTTAATCAAATGTGTTCGCGATATGGCAAGTTTTACCGGAGATTGAAATACGAACGCCCTAGATAAACGGTTCTTGAGTATTTCAGTCCGACCTCTCTCTTTTCCAATCAATCTTTTCATCGAGATAAAACAAATTATTTTGTTTTCCAATATCGCAAGATCCGATTAGGTACAGTTTACTTTTTATAAAGAATTCCCTTTATTGAAAATGGTTCTTAAGAAATTTGCTTATTAAAATTGAATAGGAGAAACTTTTTTCAAGAAAAGTTAAGGTTTCTGATTGAAGAAGAAAGGAGCTTTGTTGGAAAAGAGTAGAGCGAGTTCGATATCTGAAAGAATATGAAAAGAACTCGGAATGGAAATACAGCGAAGTCACGCTTGCAAAGGACACTGTCGAGTTCCGGTTTGCGGGGGAGGTGGACATTCGGTTCGAGCGAAGAACTCATTAAAAGTTGGTTATCGAAGTCAGAACGGTGGGTTTTAAATACGTTTATTTATTATGTCAAAGCAAACGAAATTCTCATTAAGCCCAATACTTTCGAGACCGAAAAAAAAGTAAGCTTCTCTTCCGAAATTCGGATTAAATAGGAACTTGGGATATTAAAAAATTAGACCTTGAAAGAGTTTCGATTCCAAAGCCACCTTCCTCGACACTTCGCGATGCGCTAAAACAGATCCGGCGAAATGAATTAGTCGAAAGAGAGGGGAAAATTTAAGATTAGATGAAAATATATTATATTAAAATATCTGTGATGTAAAAAAGTAACAAAATTTTGATGTATATTTTTCACAAGATATTGTAATCCAGCTAGTCTATATTTAAAAATACGATACTATTGTAATTATGAGATACGAGACAAAATAATTAAAAAATTACGAGGTGGTCGTACGGGACCAAGATGGCGGGCATCGCTCGGAAAGTCGGGCCCAAAGATTCCTGTTTTTTTTCTAATTTTGTTGTTATTGCATAAATTGGGTCAAGATGAAGAAAAACACAAATTTCGACCGTTTCTACCTGTCTTACCCTCGAGAGACCTAAAAGAAATTCCCTTTGACGGTTAATAATTTTTTTTTTATTTTACGCTTTTGACAAAAACTGGAAGATTTGGTCCGATTAGCCCTGAAACGGCTCAATGTCAGCTACCTCACAGAGTCGTTACGTTTGGTTGGATCTTGATGACCGAGATGACCCACGAGAAGCCTTTGTTTTTATTTTTTCAAACTATTGTTCCTTTTCAAATTATAAAATTTTTATTTTGTACCTTTTGTTTTTATATTATTCACACACTTGTTTCATTTCAAATTTTATTTTAATTTTCTATTATTTTTTTTTGTAGGAAAATATTTTGTGGATCATCCCCAAGATCCGACATCGGTTGAAGAAGGTCTAAGCAGTTCCAAATTGTGCCTAAGTTTTGAGGTTACGTTTTTTACGACTCAACAAAACGAAAACGATAGAAGCAAAGTTTAGTTCCAAGCAAAACGAATATGGGGAATTTTAGCTAAAATGAGGCTAGAAGTAGCGAATGAATGAACGATGTATAAAAAAAAGTATAAACTTTTTGCGTTCCAGGGCCGCCCGGCCGCCATCTTGCGTTCACTTTTAGGTTCTGTTTTGTCGAATAAGTGCAATTAGGTAAATCGAAACACAACCACACTGGCACGTTATTAGTGAATTGGGTGAAAAAGAGGGAAACGAACTGTTACGCGCTAGGTTAGTTTTTTAAATTCTATTTTCAATTTACGTACATTCTCGAATGTTGGGATTTTCGTGATCAACGAAGAGCTGGCCTGTCGTTCATATTATATTCATGTACACAACCACCGATACGTTAAAAAAACTCCCAAAATTCCTCGATGAATTTTTCGCTCTTTTCATGACTCTTAATATTTAAAAAAAAAGTGTTCGTCCTCTTTTGACGAGTCCGACTGATGGTGCATTGTTGTTAAATAGTATACGAGTATTAGGAAGGGTTTAAGGATATCAATTCAATAAATTTATAGGGAATTTGATTAGCATTCCAATAAAATATTTGGAATTTTTCGAGGAAAGATAAGATATTTTTCTTGAAGTGGATTGTCCTTAAAATTTGTTGTTAGTAGTTAAATCCCACGAGGATTAAAGCATGTTATCAGTTTATTGAAATCTTGTTCCAAGTAGTATACGAATACGCACTAAAGAATTTTGCGTCGTTAAATTAAATTTTTATGTTTATCACATAAATTTTTTATAAATGCTGGTTTTTAAAAAATCAGTATATTATTTCTAAAAGATATTTATAAGAATCTGTAGCTAGACTAATTTTTTTAAATTGTAAAAAGTTGTTTTGTAAAGATTTGAGAGTCGGGGAAAGAGCGAAAATCCAGTGGATGATCGATTTGCCTTGTCCGAGGATTCTTCGATTGTCGAAATCTTGGTACCTTCCAATTGGCTTTAATTCGTACGCTAAGTTTTAATTATACGATGACTAAAAGTCTGTCTCGCATTTAAATGTATACGCTATTCGACTTTTCGAAGGACTCAAGGAAAATACAAATTGTTTTTCTCCTGGAAACTTCGTCGAATTTTGATAAAAATTTCAGAAAGTTCTGAACGCGAGAATGACAACATAGGGAAACCAGCGTGAAGCTGATTTCTTATCAGGTTATCAAGCAGACCTAATTATTCAATTAGATTTTGTATTGAGATTAGTGATTGATTGTAATCTGTTATCGAAATTTTAGTCATAAACAACACAAGAGTGTAAATATTCTTGCGGTTGTTAATAAAAAATAACTTTGAAGTTGATTTACATTTGTAATTTAAAAAAAAAACTATTTAAACCTGATGATAAATCATCTGCGTTGGATCAGCCTAGTACGGTCTAGTTTTAGGTCAAATGGCGCTGGTACTACTTAGTTAGTACTTTAGAATGGCGCTTTAGTTGTTTGTATATCGTGTTTTTCTATACTGTCACTCTGACTGCCTTACCTCTTCGGTCTTGCAAAATCTCAAAATTGACAGGAAGTGTTTCAAAATTTTGATGATCGGTATTCAAGAAGTTTAGACATCGGCTTTCTGCTACACCATTTGATTTTATCATTTCCTTTTTTCACAAAAATAAATTCTTTTAGTCTATTTCTAATTGAGCAGCCGGATCAAAGAACCAGTTACATCTGGTTCTTTGATCTGGGGTCTCGATTGCGGAAACATTATGTAAAAATCTTTCTTAATATGGTTTCGTTCTGCTTCACCTGTTTTGGGATTTGGTGCCCAACCGAAAAGGCGAGGCCCTTGCACTACAAAGATAAATAATATGTAACTATTCGAGAGACGGAAAACTATAATGATAACTACAAAGAATCTGGAACCAGCCCTGCCAGCCCTCCAATCACCATGTTAATCCCCCCTCCCTCTCCGCCATTCAATATTTACAGTAAGCTCACACAATTCACACAATTACACACAGTCTGCTCTCAAAAGCATAACAAAATCATCAACATCCAGAACCAGTCATCTCCTCTCAGTCAAATCGGAGATCCAGCCTCGAAAGCTAAAAAAATTCAACCACCTCAAGAATAATAAACAATAGAGAAAAAAAACATCTTGGGCGCAAAGTTTCGACATGAAAGACGACCAATGAACGAGCATATCACAAAGAACCAATAGCGTGTAGAGATGAGTCATCATAAAAAAATAGGTAATTTTCAATCGCATTGCGCTCCGAATTTTTTCAACTTTCGAAGGCTGCATTCTCCAGATGTGTCACGGATTGCATACTCATCCGCGCACTTCAAAAACCGGCAACAACACATGAACCAATAGACATCAAATAGACCCACGATTGACCCCGATTGCGATTTCTCGCTCGTGGCTCGTCGTTGATATAACAAAACAATACTTTGCATCATATCCAACAGTGATTTAAGCGAAACAAAACTTAAATAGAATCGGATCGTCCAAATCTCACGCGGCGTGCTTAGCGCCTCAAATTGCCGATCAGCGCCATCTGCCAGGGACGCTGAGAATCATTTTTTACCCGTGCAGATGGCGTTTCGGTAAAGGCGCTCTCTAAGGGCGTCGCAATCGAGATCGGACGAAAGTCCCCTCAAATCAAAACCTGCAGTTAGCACAGAGATAAACAATAAGTGCAGAGGAAACAAACTACTATAATAAACAAAAAAGGTATATATATAAATATATTATATATTATTATTATTATTAACATACATAAAGTATATTATTAATAACGCAAAAAGTACTATATATTATTATGATTATTATGATTATAATTATATTATTAAATCTAAAGAAACAAAGTAACATTCCAACCGTCAATGTGCCACACGATTTTTTATATTCTCTTAAAACAAACAAATTTCGTAATCGTCGTTTAAACTTAAAAAACTGAAGTGAGGAAAGAACGGAATCATTTATCATAAAAAGACTATTAGGAGGGGGTAAATGGGGGTGGATATTTGTGAATATTTGCATTTTTTTCAAATCGCGACTAGGATGCGTGTCTTTTCTGTATATTAGGCTGCCGAACGTTCTTCTTTCACACTCACGTAATTTGTCTTTCCCGACGAAAATCCCGAATTTCCCGCTCACACACTTGCAACAATTTCGGCCATGATCCGAGATCTCGGTTCTCAGATAGAAAAGGAAAATAGGATACAGTTAGGCGTCCGTCGACGCGTTATCAAGCGAGTGAACAGTTTTTCGATTCTCTAAATCATTTTAGGGCGCGGATTTGCTGACGAAGCTATGTCGGTACGCGGTGAGCACCACTGCCGCGCACATGCATTTCACTTATTTCTCTGTCATTGGGGGAAGGCCCCGCATGGCCCGGATAGTGAATCTCATTCAGGATTAAAGGCGCTTGGTGACAAATCCGCACTCCGCTTCGAGTGCAATTTTCCGCATTTAAATAATATTCCGTATTTAAAGAATATTCTCTATTTAAATAATATTCCATAATTAATCAATATTCCGTATGCATTTTTTAACTATAAGTGTAAAGAACAATCGCTACCCATTTCCAGAGATTCGAGAAACTGTTCGTTCGGCCCCGGACTCTCGTCAAAAAATAAATCAAGGATTAGTTCTCATTTATGAGTTCTCTCCCGATAGGCGAAAAAAGGGAAACAAAATGACGAATCAACAAATAAAAAAACAAAAAAAAATTATGTACATGACTCCTAGGATACCGATCAGTAGTTCTCTATTTTGCCGACCGACCTATCGCCACGACGATTGATTAAAATTAAAAATAATAGCAGGTATAATTACTACGATTATTATGATTATTATTGTATATTGAAGTACATTAGGTGTAAGTACATTTACTAATGATACCGGTTCATTATTGCGTATAATTAATTAACTAATTAAATACGATCATTAAGTGTGGGTGAGTGCATGTGTGTGACACAATTTGTGTGTGTGTGTTAACTAAATTGGTAACGCGAAGAAAAATTGAGCGATATATAAATAATATGAATATGTGCAGATAATATACACATACGATTTACAAAAAAAAGACAAAATAAGATTATATATTGTGACGGTGACTGTGACGACTCTGACTATTGAAGTAATTTATTGTGTAACATTTACCAGTGAAAGTACGCGCACACACACTCATCTGGAATACATACACTCATTCATAGCTCATATTTCTAATGCAAGTATAAACGCTTCATCGTGACGATATGGTGACGATTTTTATTGTTTTATGTTATTGAAATTCCCACGTCGAGAAAATAACTCTTTTTCTCAAGAAACTCGATTTCCTTATTTCGCCTTTAATTTTTTGTAATTGAGGGTCCGGATCAAAGAACTGGTTGTAAATTCTTTGATCGGGGCTCGTAATTACATTTTGTTTAATCAATGAAATTGAATTTAAATTAAAAATGATTTAAAGCAGTTTCAAAATTGTTCCTGCAGGATATATAAATGCTCGTGTGACCCTATCAAACTTTCCATTAGCGAATCGAGTATTTTGATAAATGAGCTTATTCTTTATCGACAAAGGAATTCAAGCTCGAGACCGATTGTGCAATTCGTAGCATTATGTAAGATACTCGGATCTTCTCCGTCTCTCCTGTCCTTCGCGTTTCTATTATTCTCCCTCCTCTTCTCAAAACTTTTATTCTTTTTTATTCTTTTTAAGTTTTAAAATCAAATTGTAACATTTTTTCTTCTGTAAATTTTGAGAGTCGACTTCGGGAAGTACTTACTCACTTGAAAACGCTTATATACGATTACACGATAATTACTCTTTTTGCCGCCAACCCCCCCCCCCCCCCCCCCCCCCCCTTACGTGTCTTTCGAGTCTGAACTTTTTCCATTTCAGGAAGCTCGATATATCTATGTAATATATACTGTATATTCGTATGTTTTACACTTGTACACTTATACGAGACACACACAAACACATAGGTACTGTTTAATGAAATCATAAGGACGAAAAGACTATAACGTATGTTACAAATGGCGGAGACCAATTACTATTCGGTATTTTATCTTTAGTAGAAAAGCGAAAGAAAAGACAGGAAAGTCAAAAAAAGGTCGAGCTCCGTGATAAATAAGGAGAGAGAGTATAACAGGGCCCACTTTTTTAATATCGAGGAGAGTCGATGACGAGGCGAGACGTATAATAGTACGATATTTTTTATAACAAATGCATGATTCCAGACAAGCTTTAAACACAGACGCAGTGTCTAAAATTTTTGGTAATTTATCACTTCGATTTGGTCCAATCTGTTTACGCAAGCTGTTTACGCAAGCTGTTTACGCAATCTGTTTACTCAATCTGTTTACGTAGTCTGTTTACGCAATATGGTTTCTTGAAGATCACTCTTTCTGAGCCCAAAATGTAATCTCCTGGGTTTTTAATATTCATTATGACACTGAAATCATGCATGTGTCATAAAAAAAAATATTTTTTCAGGTAGATCTCTTGTACGTATCCTACCTCTATTTCTCTTTGCGTCATGATAGTATCGAAATCGAGTCCAAAAATTCCAGAGTGCATTCCATTATGTTGTGATCATCTGTTTCTTTCTGGAGATTTTGCTTCAGAGGCCTGGAAAGTTAGTTTCTATTTTTTGTAGGAAGAGTTTCAATTTCAATTCAGAAACAAATTTTTCAAATAATTTTTTAATTGAATTGAGACTCGATCTGAACTAGAAATTTCCATAGGCCACTTCGCTCAAGTAAAGTAAGGAGGATGAAAGGATTGTTTTCAATATTTTTCAGTGAGAATTAGATAAAATGAGCAATTCAGTTACAATCAAAACGACATGTGTTCATAAAGAATTCGTAGACGTAATCGACTAGCAAGAATTCAGGAAAGTAAAGCGAAGACGAGCAAAGTCTCATTCCCAATATGGTCTCGTTATATCTTCCTCTGCTGCTCGCTCTCGCACCGATGAAATTATTAAACTGAATTTTTTATTTAATATTTCGAAACAATTAGTATTCAATTCTGAACTAATTCTTTTATAATTATTAATTGATCAACTATGAATCAATGTTGCATTTCCCTTCTCAGGATTCTCTCTTCATTCCAACTTCATTCCAGAGGCGTTCTTATCCTATTTTTTTATGAAAAATCTTCGCCAATGTCTGTGATTTCCACGACAGAGAGAATTCAAACTTAATAATTTTGTGTTCCATTCAGAACTAAAGTTTCAAGAATAGGTTTCGAAATTTCCTCTCTTTCGTTCGCTTTTTATAGCAAAAAATGTGTAGGTTTTCCTCTTCGCGATTTTTATTCGTGGCAACGCCATTACTTAAGGTGGGTCGATTTTCCGGATCGATATCTTTCGATTTTTCCATCTCTCTTCGCAAAATCGACTCGAGACCAGTTTTTATTCTAAATATAATGTGGGCATAAATCGTGATAAGGTTTTGTTAAGGGCCTTTTCACGATCATCGAGTAGGATCAATTTTGTAAATACCGATCGTATAGGTGTATATCACTTTCTGTAAACTATATACATATATTATAAATAACTGAACATACACGCTACCTTTAACGCCCTATTCGTTTTTTTAGCGACAGAACATTTTTAGATTCCGTAATGACGTGGCGACGACAATTCTTTAAACACTTTTGAAAAAAATTAATTTCAGTTCCAGCTTTTCTGAATAAAAAAAAAAATACTTTTAAAATTAATTTTTATTTTGAGAGTGTTTCTGGGATCGACGCGAATTCGTAGTTCAGACGTTAGTCGACGTAGGAAGTGCGAGCGCTGATTTTTTACTTTTTTTACCTAACTTTATATCCTCCCTCACCTCACAGAGCCAGTCTTATGAGTTAACACAGAAACGCGAGCTCACCTCGCAAATTAACCCACGTAACAAAAGCTTATTAATTAAGGAGCCTAGGAAGGATAAGTTTTTATTTTCTGTTATTTTTTTGCATTTTTTTTATTATAATAAAGTAGAAGAGCGTAAGAGCCTCATTACGTTGTATATTCTCTTGTTTCTTTAAAGTATACACACATTCACTCAAGTACAATTCAGACAAGACGTATGTACCTTCGTACCTATTAGTGTAGTCCTAAATCATTTTTCTCCCTTGGTTAGTTTGGTTCCCACTTGACCGAAATTTGAAACGATTGTTTTTTTTCGGTTTGCTACTAATTAATCGAAGTCCTTCGAGAACTGGGATTTGCTTGTTGATGCCCCGTACCTCTCGCTCTTCGGGGATTTTCTTTTCAAAAAAGTCAAATTTTCCGAGGGGTGAGTTTCTCAATGAGTTATACGGTCTTTAAACTAGACAAAGCGTTAAAAAATGGAACAGTCTCAAGAAGGAAACTTCACTTTTTGAAACTTTAGCACCCCTTTTGTGAAAATGTGTATTAAGTAAAAACGTTAATTGAGTAAAAATGTTAATTAACTTGAAAGGAAAGCTTTTACATTAATAGGTTCTTTTTTCCTCTGCGAGTTCTAGGTGTAACACGTATGTAGGTAGATGCGTCGAGAGATATTTTTTATATTAAATATTACAGAATATGTGTGGATTCACAGTTTATTATTTAATGAAGGCGAAACAGTTGAAAAGTTCCTGGGATTATGAGCGTATCGGGTCGTTATCGATGGGCTGATGTGAGATATGGAGTTTTAGCCGACAGGGACTAGATACGATGTTTTTACAGGGACCGCTCGTTTTTTTTTTAAACTATGATATAGGATTCTTGATAGTTATTATCGCTGCTAGATTATTATTAATTATTATTAATTATTATTAATTATTATTAGTTACTACTATTACTTATTGCTAAGATTATCATTAATGCTACTTTCTCGTTGTGTACGATTATAACGATTACGTTTATAAATAATGTTACGCAGTATCGCTGACGCATTAGCGCATATATGATCGTGTCCAGTGGTGTCGAATCTACACATAAATTCTACATTCTACACAAAAAAACACCCACACATGAACACATAAATACAGACAGAAAGACGTAATTCTTGACGTAATAGTCTTGTGTGAACGTATACCAAAAGAAAAAAGTAGATAGGATTTAAGAGACTTAAGAATGAGATCCTATTGTGAGAAGAAATTAAAATTTTAATTTAACTCAATTTTGAGTTTTCGAATCTGAGTTAAATCAATTTTTGCAAGTTTTTCTTAAAGTGGGATCTTTGGTGAACGGGATACACAAAATAGGTAGACACAACAAAAATACGTAACACAGACACAGACATTAAAAGTTGTATAAATAATTAGGCGTGATTGATAGGAATGTCGTTTTTCCCAAATGAATTCTATTAGTATCGTAGCTTTTGTTAAAAGTTCCCAACAAGAAATGTTTTTGAGAAAATTATTTTGTTTGGGAATAGGTGCATATTTCGTGCTAGGACATGCGGTTGATTAGAGGCAAAAAATAAAATAAAAAAGTTCGAATGTGGAAGATTTCACGTCGATGAAAGTAAAGGGTGGGAGGGAAAAATGGCGATCGATGAAAAAAATTCGGTAAATCGATTTTTATTCGCCAAATGAGATAGAAATGTGGTTCACACTTTTGAACATGTGATACGTCGATCGACGAGAAAACGGACGGAAATTTTGGCAAAAGCCGAAAAGTCGCTCGTTCGACGACGCGCTCTTTTTAAAGATTTTTTGACGTTAGACGCTCTTTTATTGAAGGTTGATTGTTGTCAAAATGGTTGTGAGGTTATTCTATTGAAAGATTGTTACATTTTTCGAAAGACAATTACGAAAAAAAAAGTTTTTATTTCCCGGTCTCGGGGAATAGGACGTTTTGCTTTGGAAGCAAAAAATCGTCACTGTTTTTCGAAAATGTTTCGGACCCGCAGCTTAAAAAAGCAACCCTCTTGGCAAGGGAAAGAGCGGAAGAATTTCGATTATTTTTTGCTTGTTGAGTGCATCTAGGAAAAAACGTTCTGGATGTACTTAATAACGATTCGCCAAATACCTTTAAAACGGAATTACTTGAATGGATTAATAGACACCTGAAAAACATTTTTTTTTTTAACAATGAAAACTTATAATCTACGTTATACGTTAATTTACAATTAATGCGATTGTGTAATCGTTGGGGAGAGGTAGATTTTTTGACCTGCGGTTACCGAAAAGGATACAACTGGCATTAATATCACGTAGGGTCTGATCTCACTGAAGAAAACCGAGCGAAGTTTTTTCGTTTCTTCATTCCTCTGAAATTGGATCAGACAAGGTTTTCCTGAAATAAAATAAAATATTTTCTTGGTGGAAAGGTGCGAAAAAGCGTCGGCTGGTTTAGCGAGAGATCGAATTATAAGGTTTCGAGAATGGTCAGACTTGAGCGAAAATGAGACTGATAAACACAGTATTCGTGAAAAGTGTAAAATTAAAATTGTACGTAGCCTTAATTAGATTTATTGTACCGGGATCGACGCGGCACGATCCCGAAACGAAATTCTCTTGATTGGCTGTAAAATGTGAATCGGTAACTTGCAAAAAATTCGTATCGCTTCACTGGAAATAAAAAATGAGGACATTTGTAAAATTTCCTTTTGAAGGAACTAATAGTGATAAAAATTTATTTGCAAATATCGATTTACAGGGAGCGGATTAGAGCTGCTGTGAAAAAACCTCACAGCGACCGATCCCCTCTCTATCAATTAAGCGGAGGTTGGAATTGCGAGGACGATTTTAATTTTGCCGATTATTTTCGATCGTTCCAAAGAACGCAGTGCCAGCCTTGGCAACAAAAAAAAAGGTAGTGAGAGTAATTATTTTACTAGGTAATTTAGCGTAATCGCGCCGAAGGGAAATGCCAGTTGTAATAATCGAAGAAAGCAGAAAGAAAGACACTGACAGAGCCATGTCCCAGTGATATTCGATTGTTTCGATTTTCAAGGATAAAAGACAATTATTTTATTGTTTTGTTGCGAGCGGCGATTTTTGAAATTTTCCACGGAACCAGTTTAATGTACAGGCATGTGAAACCTATTTACGACGTGTATACGCGAAAAGAATTTGACGAACAGTTCACTCTATGTAATTATAAACGGATAGTCATTGATAAAAAAAATGAAAAATAAATAAAATAATGAGACACGTACACACGATACACA
The DNA here is from genome assembly GCF_010883055.1 of Belonocnema kinseyi. Taxonomy (NCBI): domain Eukaryota; kingdom Metazoa; phylum Arthropoda; class Insecta; order Hymenoptera; family Cynipidae; genus Belonocnema; species Belonocnema kinseyi. The sequence goes on along the minus strand of NC_046662.1, from coordinate 57,302,769 downwards.
CGTATAAAGCGATTCAAGCAGAAGATGTACGAATGTAACGTTTGCAGTTAGGTGGGACCAAAAACGACTTTATATCTCTACGTGCATATCCAAGCAACGTGTAATTTAATTATTAATTAATTAGTTATCCAATATCCAATTGATAGCGAGGACGATGACGAATGATTCACGAGTAATTTAGCCCATTACGTTTGTTTATTGATACATTATTCTATGATATAATGATTATTATTAAATTTATTGTCTTTATTATTATTTTATTGCGATTATTATTGATGATAATATTATTATTTAAACGACGTTCTAAGACACTATCTAGATATCGAGTAGAGCAGTACGTATCGATAATTATTAATTAATTTTAATTATTATTAATTATTATTATGAGACATTTTGTTGTATTATTTTCAATAAAATCGATTGAAAATATTTATTTCGACCGGGTTTTTTTTTATTTTGCTCTGTTCCTTTTTTATTTTATTTCTTATATAGCGGCTCCGTATACGATTCACTCCACTTTCCTCCGAGGCTCTTCTACCATTCAAACTCACTCTGTCTCTCTTTCTCTCCCTGATAAATCTTTGCAGATTCAAAACTCACGAAAAAAAGACAATTGAGTTTGGAGAAAAGAAAAAATATATATCTGTAAAGTCTCATTGCATACACACGCGTACACACAGATACACAAAACATGTACTAGGTAAGTTCATACTGCGTATTGCCTTTTTGACTTCGGTGTGAAAAATATATAAGTACATACGATGGTCCGTTTAGGACTTGCGAATTTTTTTTATTGATGATAAAAAAATGTTTAAGCACACTTCTCTCTCTCTCTCTCTTTTTGATTTCTTTCTCTCCCGAAAATTAAAAAATTGTCTTGTCTAATATTTGAGCACGCGATTGAAAACTTTTTCTGAAAGTCAGAGAAAAAATAAATATATGTATAATATGGTGTGGAGACTTTAGATTAAAAAAATGAAAGTTATTTAAAGTTTTATATTATCGATTTGAGAGTGAGACTTGCACAAGAGGAGAAACTATTGTTCTTTATTAGCGTTTGTACTGAAAATGAATTTTTGATAATATTTTATTCTGTATAAGACTTGGGATGATTTAAAAGAAAAAAAAGTTTGCATTTTTTCAAACTTTTGTGCAAGTTTGAACTTGAAATTTTAAGAGAAGAGAAATCGCGATGCTCGCAAAATCTGTGATCTGATGTGATCGAGGATGGGTTGAATGTAATTTATTCCCATTGGTTCGAAAGTCACTTGGGAGAGGAAGGAACCGTGCGAGGGAAAATTTTCCTCAATTAAAAAAAAAATTTTTTTGTCATTTTTCAAATTTCTTATCGTCCAAATTCGCAGGTCCCTGATGACTGTTATCTGTTTCATGTTTTTCAATATTTGTAAATTATCGATAAAATTATAAAGGTATCGATACATAAACAGTCTAAAGTGTGCGCTACTCCACATAACATTATTATTATATATAAAGTATAAAAGTATACATTATATATATATAAATATATACATATATATTATAAATGAAAAGTATAATATATATATTATACACACATTGGGATTGGTGAGAATATACGGTTTTTTCGCTTTGGAGTGTTATTTTCTGAAAATATTGAACAAAATATGGAAAAAAATTAATAAAACGAATTAATAAAAATGAAAAATACCGGCTCACGGCTTCTATCTTCTTTACACTGGTCTCTTCCCAATTTATTTTATTTCCATTTTATTTGAAAATATCTTCCTTTATTATGTTTTGAAAATAGTTCAATTTTTTTAATACTATATTTTGTAGTACTGAAATAAGAAAATATTTAATAAGAATGTTGATTCTTTTTACATTAATTTTTCGTTGAAATTACATAATCAAACAATAATTTTTTACTCGATCTGGTTATCGCTTTTTTGGCACCTTCTGAGGTTATCGTGGGTCGTTTCAGACCCACTGCATGTTTATACGCTAAATTATCAATATGAAAATATTGCGCAATTCCTGTGCACTCTTGAACACTTCCTTTAAGGGCATATCATAAAAAATGGAAAAATTTTTTAAAAATATGTTATTTTTAGTTGTAAACACAACCAACTCCTGACAATGCAGAAATTTACTGAAAAATGTATGGATCTTAAACGACCCACGATAAACAATCGAGTTAATAAAAAATAATAATTTAAAATGAATATTTATTTTTTAACTTTATTTGTTGTTAACTGGTTAGATACATATATATTTCCTAAAATTCTAGAGAAAATCCTAAAATATTTCTGAATATTCTCAACTAAAAAAACTTAATTTACAAAAAAGATGGAATAAGTAAATTTTTAGTCTAAACGATTATTTTTCAGACAAGAAAAACTAATTTTTAACAAAGTGGTTAAATGTTTACAGAATAGTTTAATTTTCAACCAGAAAGATCAATTTTTCGACCAAGAAGACGAATTTTCCAGAAAATATTTAAACCTTCAACCAACAACGATCTTTAGTCGAGAAAACAACAAAAATGGAATCAAATTATATTTTTAGGAGGGAAACAATTGATTATAAAAAATAGAAAATTCGAATAACTATTTATTTTTTTAGTTCACTTGTTTTTAAGATAATATGAATATAATTTTCCTGCGATTTTTGAAGATTTCGAATATGTAAAATTCAAATTTATACAAAAAAGTACATTTTCCGCCAAACAGTTGATTCTTCAAACCAAAAAAATAATTTTTTAACTAAGTAGTTCAAATTTAATCAAATAGTTGACTTTACAAACAAAAAATTTTAATTCTCATAGAAAAATTGTAAAATTGATACTTCATCTAAAAAGACAAATTCTCATCAAAATATTTAAATTTTTAACTTAAATTATTAAGTTACAATAAAATAGGAAAAGTTGTATTTCCTGTTTAATTGAACGAAAAATGTTGTGATTTATATTTTAATCCAAAAATATTTCTATTCCAAATCAAAAGAAGTTGAATCCATAAAAAAGAGGAATTTTCAATAAAATAGTTGAAATTTCAACCTAAAAAATATAAATTTACAATAAAAAATGCAATTGTTATATTCTCCTTAAAAATATAATTTTCAACAACAACCAAAAACAAACTATTTTTTAACAAAAAGACGATTTTTCATAAAAAAATTACCTTTTAAGAAAATAATTTAAGTTTCTATAAAGTGGATTAATTTTTAACCAAATTTTAAATGAAATAGATAAATTTTCAGACTAAAAACTAATTTTCAACCAAAAAAAAAACTAATTTTCAAAAAATGGTTAATTTTTACAAAGTAGTTAAATTTCTAAAAAAGATGAATTTTCCAAACAAAAAGACGAATTTCAACAAAATAGTTGAATTTTCAACCAAAAAAGATATTTAGTCGAGAAAACAAACAAATTCAATTTAATTATTATTTGAGGGAGGAAATAATTGATAATAAAAATAGAAAATTCGGCTATTCATTTTTAAGTTAACTTGTTTTTAAAGTCACGTGAATATAATTTTCATACAATTTTTGAGAAAATTCAAAAACATTCTTGAAGATTTCAGATATGTCAAAAAAAATTTTAATTTCAACTAAATATTTTGTTCTTTAACCAAAAATGTAAACTTTTAATAAAAGAGTACAAATTCAATCAACTAGTTGACTTTTCAAAACAAAAATTAATTGTCAACGAAAAATTTTATAGTTAATATTTCAATCCAAAAATATTTTCATTTAAAATCAAAGCAGTTGAATCCATAAAAAAGAGGAATTTTCACTAAAACAGTTGAATCTTCATCTAAAAATAGAAATTTACAATAAAAAATGGAGTAGTTATATTTTCCTCAAAAAAATTAATTTTCAACAACAAGAAAACAATTTTTTACCAAAAAAAACGATTCTTTGACAAAAAATTTCCTTTTAACAATATTGTATTATTTTCTACAAAGTAGATTATTTTTTTAACAAACAGTTGAATTGCCAACTAAAAAAAATAAATAAAACCACAATCAAAAATGGAATATGGAAATTTTTAGTCTATAAAATAAATTTTCAACGATTAAAAAACTAATTTCCAACAAAATGGTTAAATTTCTACAAAATAGTTCAATTTGCAACCAAAAAGAAGAATTTTCAACAAAATAGTTGAATTTTCAACCATAAAAATATCTTAAGCCGAGAAATACAAAAAAATGCTATCAAATTATAATTTGAGGGAGGAAATAATTTATAATACAAAATACAAAATTTAAATAAATATGTATTTTTAAGTTAATTTGTTTTTAAGCTCACGTAAATATATTTCTCCTTAAATTTTTAATAAAATTTAAAATGATTTGTGAAAATTTTAAATATGCCAAGTCAAAAATTCAACAAAAAGATTAACTTATAACTAAATAGTTGATTCTTTATCCCAAAAAGAAACATTTTTACTAAGTAATTTAAATTTAATCAAATAGGTGATCTTTTAATAAAAAAACGATGAATCGCGAACGAAAAATTGTATAGTTGATATTTCAATCCAAAAATAAATTTAAAAAAAATTAAAAGCAGTTAAGTTTATCGAAAAAGGAGATTTTTGAATAATATAGTTGAATTTTTAAGTAAAAATATATATTGCAATCAAAAATTGAATAGTTCTATTGTACATTCAAACGATTAATTTTCAACAACAAAAAATTTTCACCAAAAAGACGATTCTTGAACAAAACAGTTTAATTTTCAACAAGAAAATGATCTTTTATTAAATTTGTTGATATAAACTTTGTCATATGAATATAATTTTTCTAAGATTTTCTTACCAAATTATAGGAAAAATTAAATATATTTTAGGACTCATAGAAGTTTGAAACAAATTAAACAATATTTTTAAAACTTCTAAAATTACTAAATATTCTTTAATCGGACTCGAACTATTCTTAAGGTTTTCTTAAATTATTCCAGAATATTTTGTTGGAATTTTGGAAACCTTCTATAATGTTTAAATATTTACTTAAAACTATTTTTTGAACAAAATTACTTTAAATTTTCTCAGGAATCGTGAGAAGATTCTTTTATTATCTTAAAACCTTTTCAGATTCTTGAAATACCTTCTTTTTCGAGATCTTCAAAAAACTACGTTCACTATGTTTTTAATTATTTTCTAATATTTCCAATGTTGAAAAAGATTGCTTTTAAATCCTTGAAATTGTTTTTTGAGCATTTCTATCAATATATTCAAACGTGATGAAATCTCTTGAAATTTTCTTTAAAAATTAATTTGTGTAGCAAAAAATCATTTTGCTTGAAAAGATTTTAAATATTTTTTAATTTTCTCTTAAAATTTAGTTTTAAAAATAAAACTTCATTTAAAATTTTCCCAGGAATCTAAGATAGATTTTTTATTCGTTTGAAACATTAGAAAATCGTTGAAAAGCTTCTTTTTGGAATTTTTAAAATTCTACGTTTCGCTATTTCTCTATTCTCTCGAAACTATTTTAGGAAGTCATTTGAAATGCTTTGAAATATTTGTCAATTTTCTCTAAAAATTATTTTTTCAAAATAAAAAATCATTTGAAATTTTCCCAGAAATCTTAAGGCAAACTTTTTATTATGTTAACACCTTAAAAACTCTTGAGAAACTTCCCTTTTTCTATATCTAAAAAAATCTATGTTTTGTTTAGAAATTTTCGAAATCTTCGCAGGATTTAAATTATTTTCAAATATTTTAAAAACTCCTGTACAATTGATTTAATATGGTTCAGGTGTTTCTAAAGAATCTTTTTGTCATTTTCAAAACATGTCAAAAATATAACGTAATTGTTGCCTTTATGAATAAAGAATCAAGTAACATTTAAATATTCTCTTTCAGAAATAAATGTTCACAAATAAAATTCCTCATTTGGAAAGTGTCATTTACAAAATTCCAGAAGGCTTTTCATAAGAAAGGATTGTTGCTAAAAACAACTGCTGATCCATAGAGAGAAAATTAAATTGAAAATATAAACGTCACTTGAGACAGGTTATTTAAAGTTTTTCAGTTCAAAGTATTAATACATTTATTGACAATGGCAAAACCGAAGAAGAATAAGAAAAGCAAAATTTTGATAACAGAAAAGAGCAATATTTCTGTGGGATCTGAACTTGAAGCAGAGATTAATGAAAAAGTTATTTTTTACATAATAAGAATAAATTATAAATTGATTAAGAATTCCATTTTTTTATTTTGATTCAGACTCCAATTATTACGGAAGCAAATAAAAATACTTTTCTAAGCCCTCCAAGGAAGTTTATGCCAACTTTACCAGACTGTTTTAAAAGTTTGATAAATCGACCCATAGAATTGGAAAACGAGGAACCTCTTCGAGTAATTGAGTAAAATAATTTATCTTCTGGATTTAAAATTTTAGAAAATTATAAATTAATATTTCAATGGCATACAGGATCTTGGGTGAAAATTTGGGAATTTCGGATTATAAGAGCAATATAGCAGCTTTTTGGTTCTTGGATACTCTAGCCTTACAAGTTTTAAAATACTGCATCAATTTTGACGGACAAAATCGAAGCATTTTCGTCAGTTGGCTTGCTGGTGCTATGAAGATCATCCAAGGTACATTTTTTTATTATTATAATTAATATCCTCCTCCTCCGCCTACGCTGGTTTTTAGTGGACAGCATTGTAAAATTAGGATTTAAAAATCATATTTATTTATTCAATTTAAAATTCCAACATACATCTACACTTACTTGCCCAATCAAAAATAAAACAAATAAAACAACTGAAAAATTTTAAACTGTAAATCTATAATATTAAAGAAATGTCGATTTCATATTTTCGAAATTTAACTATTAAAAATATAAGCAGGGTGGATACGCTGGGGCTTACATACATGGCGAACTTGATTGCTACCCGAATTGCACAACAGCAGGGAAGAGGCCATAGTACAGGGGCATTCTCATATTTCGCGTCTTTAAACTTGCATTCGGATCGGCCATTCGGTCAAGTCCGTGCATCTTTGGATCAAGTTTATTATAGTTTCTATGGTTGCGTTCGAAACTTCAAATGGGTACAAGTGTCAAAAAATATAGGTTATGTTATGTAGTAATTACAAATATCAAAAGTGTTTCGTTTATGAAGTGAGACTTGTGGACTGAGAAGTGAACATCAATTTTCTTCAGTCCCAATAACATTATGGAATGGCTGCCAAGTGACAAATACTATAAATTGGTAATAATATTGTGCGCTGCTTTTAGTGGGCGGAGAATGAATTGTGTTTAACGCTTATTTGCGGCACAATTATACACAATTATATGCGAAATTTTTAAATTGACATTACGTACAATTACTTACAGCGATTTGGGTAAAAAGTAGAATCCGAACATAGCCTTGAAATAATGACAGATTAGCCCCCGGCATGTTTATTATACATTCGATTGATTACACAGGCCGACAAATTTTAAAGCTAGAGACGAGACCTAACATTTTTGAAGGATTTTGATGCGCTGAATCCGAATCCGAGCTCACAATTGCTCCTGTATGTCAGGTTTTCAAGATAACCTAACCTAAAAGTGCAAAAGACGCGTTTTTAGCTGTTATTGAGGTTATGTAACCGAACAAGAAAAATATTTACCACAAAAGCTAATATGGAATTTGAAAGTACTAATCTTCCCCTTTCAAACCTACTTTGATTTCCTAGGATATCTTTATTTATCACCAAAATATTCTCATAGTCAGGTGGGTTAGCATGCTTGTGCATCAATGTGCAAAGTTTGGTTCCAAACGACTGTACGCTTTTTTGTTGGTATTTTGTGCGAGATCCTTTGTTCTTTTTTAAAGCCCTAAATTGTAGCTGCCATATTGGATCTTCTAGGGGTTATAACAAAAAACTGACACCGGCAATAGAAAGGGCACCCTCGAAAACCCCTGAGATAATATTTTGAAGAAAAATTATCGAACCGTCAGCAATAGAGAATGCGTTGTATAAATCTAAACACCTCAGCGTTATTAGGTTAAAAAGCTAAAATAAAAAATTTCAAATTACAATATTTTGGTGAAAAATAAAGATATCCTAATAAATACAAGTAGGTTTGAAAGGAGAAGATCAGTACTTTTAAATTCCATATTATCTTTTGTGGTAGGCATTTGTCTTGCTCCGTTACATAACCTCAAAAACAGCTAAAAAAACGCGTTTTTGCACTTTTACGTTCGGATATCTTGAAAACCTGACGTACATGAGCAATTTTGATCTCGGATTCGGATTTAGCGCATCAAAATCCTTCGGAAATGTTAGGTCTGCTTTCTGGCTTTTGACTTTTGTCAAATTTTGTCGGTCTGTGTTATTCTTCACTAAATAAATGTAATGTGGTTTTGTATGTTTATTACTGACAGTGTAGGCAGTAATAATTTGAACAATAATTACTCAATAATAAGTTAGCAATCATTACTTAGTAAGAATTGTAATAAGTACCACATTATTTCTTAAATTAATAGCTGATTTCCATTGTTTTTTTTCACAGATCGATCATAGATGAAAGACACATTAGGAAATGCAGATGGATTCAGTGAATTTCAGCTGGTTCATTTTAATACAGTCTGTCAAGTTAAAGCGTGGGTGGCTTTACTCGCAGTCGGTAAGGTGTATCGACATGATTTTGGTGTCAAAATATTAAGAAGAGCTCCCT
>NC_046662.1:57288000-57294014 GCF_010883055.1 Belonocnema kinseyi | reverse complement strand
GAGGGAGCTCTTCTTAATATTTTGACACCAAAATCATGTCGATACACCTTACCGACTGCGAGTAAAGCCACCCACGCTTTAACTTGACAGACTGTATATCGAGGTTATTTAACTTGCCTCAATTTTAATTACAATTCTGGCCTAAAATATCTTATCTAAATTTATTTCACATACAATCCTATTACCAAAAAGTCTCAAATTTACTTTAGTGGCTGATTAAACCAAATTTTGAGCTGAAGTCCAGGGAATAAATTTTCTAAAGTACAAAAAAATTTCTAAATAATTGATAAAATAAAATTCAGGCAAGTTAAATTGCCTCGAGATATGTTATTGATACACCTATATCATAAAAACGAATTAGAATAAATTTTAAAGGCTGATCAAATGCCAGTTTGGAAATCAGATCCAGAGATAGCAATTTCGAAAATAGAATAATTTCTAAAAAAATGGAATAACAATTCTTGCCTAAATTATCTTGTCTAGATAAATTTTTTAAACTACCCTATCACCAACGAGTCTCTAATTTGTTTTAATGGTTGATCAAACAAAATTTTAGAATGAGGTCCAGAGAAAACATTTTCTAAAATAAAGAAAAATCCTTAAATATTTCATGAATTAAAATTCAGGCAAGTTAAATTCCCTCAAGATATCTTTTTGATGCACCTATATCATCAGAATGACTCAGAATTCATTTTAGGCTGATCAATCCCCAGTCTTGGGATACGGTCTAGAGATAACGGTTTTCCAATAATGTTTATTGAAATGAACCAGCTGAAATGCACCAAATCCATCTGTATTTCCTGATTTGTATTTCATCTATGATCGACCTGTGAAAAAAAAAACAATGAAAATCAGCTATTAATTTCAGAAATAATGTGTTACTTATTAAAATTATTAATAAGTAATGATTGTTAAATTATTATTGAGTAATTATTGCTTAAATTATTACTGTCTATACTGTCAGTAATAAACATACAAAACCACAAAACATTTCTTTGGCAAAGAATAATTAATCGAAAGTATAATAAACATGCCGGGGCCGATCTGTCATTATTTCGAGGTTATGTTCGGATTCACCTTCTTACCCACATCGCTGTAAGTAATTGTAGGTAATGTCAATTGAAAATTTTTGCATGTAATATTTTATTCACTTTATTCGAAACATATCCTGTCTATTCATAACATACCTTTTTTATGCCACAAATAAGCGTTAAACACAATTCACTCTTCACCCATTAAAAGCGCAAAATATCATTACCAATTTATAGTATTTTTCACTTAGCAGCCATTCCATAATGTGATTGGCACAGAAGAAAATTGATGTTTACTTCTCAGTTCACAAGTCTCACTTCATTATTAACGAGACACTTTTATTATTTGTAATTACTACATAACATAACCTATATTTTTTGACACTTGTATCCATTTGAAGTTTCAAACGCATCCATGGAAACTATGACAAACTTGACCCGAAGATGCACGGACTTCTCCGAATGACCGATCCGAATGCAACTTTAAAGGAGCGAAATATGCGAATACCCCTGTACAATGGCTTCTTTCCTGCTGTTGTGCAATTCCCGTAGCAATCAAGTTCGCCATGTATGTAAGCCCCAGCGTGTCCATCCTGTATATTCACAATTGCATGATTTTCTATTATACACATTAAATATTCAAAAATCTTCAATTGGAGATATTCACAATTAAGAGCATGTGATACTTAGAAAATTGTGGATTTTACCAGTTTTAGGTTCCCCCGGCTTTTTTTTTAGAATAATAAATATTTTGTCTTAAAAATTTTGGAAATAATAGCGAACATGCTAACGGACGTCCCCACACACTTTTTTTGTGGGTTAATTCAAAAAAGTTTTAATTTAGCAAAATGTGATTAGTTTGCATAGCGCTTATGAAATAATATCGATTTTTTTAATGTTAGATTCCCCCGGCTTTTTTCCTAGGATAAGAAATATTTTGCCTTCAAAATCTGGAAAATGATAGCGAACATGCTAACGAACGTCCCCACACAATTTATTTGTGTTTTTTTATCAAAAAATTTTTGACATTGCGAACAACCAGCGTGTGTATTTCGAGGTTATGTGTGTTACAATTCACCCGAGGGTTACTTCCAAACTACATAATATTTTTGGCCGAAAACTTAGGACTTACAAATAAACATAGTAACTAATCTCCCGGAACTAACCTTGTTTGCAGGCAATCAAAAAAGTTTATTTCATCAATAATTTCCAGATTATCGGAAAGGCAGAGATAATAAACGACGTAACCTCAAAATAATGCATATACATGAAATTTTTATTTAGCACAATAATTTTTTTTTTTGTTCTTATCCCTCAAAAAAGATTCCGGGGACGTCCGTTATGATATTTTATAGCATCTCCGAATTTAGTTTATAAAATTTTTATTTTGGTGGAAACAAAGCAGAGGAAACTATAAGTATCACATGCCCTTAAAGAATTTTAATTTGAAAATCTTTTAACTTAACCATTTTTTAAATTTTTAACCTTTAAAATTGTAGAGCTTTGAATTCTAAATCATTAAATTTGTAATGTTTTAGTGTAAACAATTTACAATAATAACTCATGCAATTTTTAAAATTTCGGAGTTAAAAATTCTGTCATTTTCATTCAATATATTCCAAATATTCAATTTGGTATATTCGTAATTTAAAAAATGACTTTTGGTCTTCAAAATAATGAAAAACTAAGAATTTGAAGAGTTTTTAGTTTAGAAAATTTACAATAATAAATTGTGCTATTTTTAAAATATTACAATTAAAAATGCTGTAAAAATTGACTTTTGATCATTAAAATCTTAAAAATAATAAACAATGCAGAATTTTCTTTTATATAACTTTAAAATTCAACAACATTCAATTTTAACTCTAAAAAGTTTAGAACTCTGAACTGTAAATAATTAAATTTGAAGAGTTTTTATTTCAGAAAATTCACAATAAAAAAATTGTGTGATTTTTACATTTTTACCATTGAAAATGCTTCAACTTCCATCCTTTACATTAAAATTTTTTTATTTGATACTCAGAATTAAATAATTGACTTTTAATCTTTAAGATCTTAAAAATCATCCCAATCTTAGAATTTTTATTTATAAATGTTTAACATAAAAAGAGTTTTTAATTGCAAATGGTCAAATAAAAAAGTTTTTAATTGCAAATGTTCAAAATTGTAGAAGTGTGATGTTTAAAATTCAAGTGCTGATAATTTTGAAAAGGGATTATTCAAAAATATGCGAGTTTTAAGTTTTAAAATTTAAAATTATGTCATTTTGATGATTGATATTCGAAGTTTCTTCAATTTGGAATTTGCATTGTATGAAACACGCAATTGTGCTTTCGATGTTGACAGTTAACAATTCAAAATTATGCAAATTTTAAGTCTTATAATTGTAAATCATCAAAGCTGAACTATTAAAAAAAAGTGTTCCAGCTGACCTACCTTTAAAATATGAAATTTGAAAATTGAATAATTGGTAAGTTTGTAAATTAAAAATCCAAGATTTTTTAGTTTTAATTCTACAAAATTGCAGAGCTTCGAATTAAGAATTTACAATGAACAGTTTTGCAAGTTGTAAGCTTTATAATAAAAAATTCTGTAATTTTGATGCTTTACACTTTTGATTTCTAAAATCATCAAAATAATCCATGTTTCAAAATTTTCAAGTTTAAATATTTAAAATTAAACTATAGAATTGTTAATGTTTCAAATTACATACCTTTAAAACACGAATCTTGAAAATTGAGTGATTTGTTATTCTATATTTTCAAAATTTGAATCGTTAAAATTGAAGAGGTTTACATTTTTTAAATATTTACAATTAAGAATTTACGCAATTTTTTATCACTTACATTAGAAATTCCATTAATTCTGATTATTTAGAATCAAAAATTGGACTTTTGATTTTTTATAACATAAAAATTTAAGAATTTTTATTTACAAATTTGTACAATGTAGGATTTTTTAATTGAAACTCTTCAAAACTGTAGAAATTTCAATTGTAAGCCTTTTAAATTAAAGAGTATCTAATTTTGACAATTCGCAATTAACCAGCTGGTGAATTTTAAATTTTAAAGATCTTCAAAATGGGGCAAATTAACTCATTAATTTTTTCCCTTGCTTCTGATTTCTGTAAAGACAATATCTTATATGTAAATGAAAGTTACAGATAAAATAAGGCAGAATAAAATTAACTTAAAATCAAATTTAAATTTTATATTTACATTAAAAAAAAAATTTTAATTGTAAGGACGACAATGTAGCTATATATTATATTATACTTTTTTCATTTACGATTATTAATTATATTTGATAGAACTTTAAGTTGAAGCATATTTTTAATTTGATATTTAATTTTATTATTTAGAATATAAGAAAGAATTTTTTGATAATATTCTAGAAAAAAATCCTTCGCGAGAAGATTTTTTCAGCGAGATGAATGAATTGTTTTGCAGCACGGCTGTAAAATTAGTTTCTAGCGAACCTTTACTTCATTGGGAAATTCTGTTTCCCAAAAAAAATCAGGAAAATGCAGATGAAGGAATAGAGGAAATACTAAAACAACGGAATACAAAAAAAACTACCCGACGTAGAGTTCGTATTACATGATTTTTAGGAATTAAAATACTTTGTTTACCTCGAAATAATGAAAGCATAGCAAATATTCTGTGGTTACAGAATATTTTTAGCATTAAAAAATACACAATTATTAGTTTTCAGGTGTTTTATTTTTCAGAAAGAATTTAATGCGCAAAAGGAGGTAAGAATTGATCCTGAAGTACCCAAAGAGGCTGAAGAAATTCAAGACAAAAATTCACCTGATATTTTAAGAACTGATCCGTATGATGTTCTGAATTCTATTGTTAAATCTACTTTTGAAATGTAGGTGAAAAATATTATATTCAGCTAAAATTACAATAGTCACTTATCAGGTAGCCTTAGCATCGGGAAGAAATCCTTATAGTTTCGCTCGTGCGTCTGCCTATCTTACTGTTTTCACTGGAATCGAGACAAGATTCAAGACGAGGTTCGAGACGTAATTCGAGAAGAGGTTCAAGGCGTGATTCGAGCCGAGGTTTGAAGGCGTGATTCGAGAGAGAGTTTTGAGATTTGAGCCAAGACGATATGAGTGTTAAAGAAGGATTGAGGGGGAGTGAGATAGGGAAAAGGAAATAGGAGCGGGATGTATGAATTACTTACTACACTACAAAACCCTTTTTTCTAGGTCCAGGTTACCTGAAAACTTTTTTCTGAATTTTCTTGAATTCTTTTCAATTCTCTGGAATTTCTTAATATATCCTCAATTCTTGGAATTTCGCTTGAAATCCACTAAATTCAATGAATTTTTTTTTTAATTTTCTTCAAGAACTTTTTATTTTTCTATTGACCTTTACTTTTTGTGATTTTGACTATATTTATATTCACTCTCATTTATCTGAATTCAATGGATTTATTTCATATCTTAAAGATGTTGTTCCATTTATTCGCAAAATTTAAACTCGGTATGAATTCCTTGAAATTAATCTTAAATTTGTATTAATTTCATCAAATTTTCTTCAATTTCTTTGAATCCTTCTTAGTTCACTCTAATTTTACTGAACTCATTGAAATATTTTGTAGTGTGTTTGCGTTGTATTTGGAATTGGCCGAAAATTCATTTGATTCTTTTGAATTTATCTCAGTCTTTTGAATTCATCCTGAATTCTTTTAAATTCACAACAAACATCATGGATTAAATTAAATTTTTTAATATTATAATTTTTTTCAATTGACTTGAATTTTATCGATTTGATTGAATTTTTCTCATTCTCATTCAATTCCTCTCAATTAATTCGAATTTTATTTGATTCACTTTTAAGATGTTTTAAAAATGTTTTTATGAATTCAGCACTAAGCTTAATGAATTCAATAAATATTTTTGTTACTTAAATGAAATTTTCAGTTTACTGGATTTTTTTCATAAACCATGATTTTTTAATTGACTTTGCA
>NC_046662.1:57253051-57287900 GCF_010883055.1 Belonocnema kinseyi | reverse complement strand
AATATTATAATTATAAAATTTTATATTAATATGTAGTATAAAATTGTAAATGATTTGAATTATTTTAGGGTATTTTTGAATTTTCAAGGAATTTTCAACAGATTTCAAAAGATTTTAAAGGATTTTAAATATTTTAGGATGTTTTAAAATATCCTAAGGAATTTTAAATAAATTTCAATAATTTAAAACAATTTCAACAAGAAAATTAATCTTTTTTTTTGTCGAAAATTTAACTATGATTAAACATTAATTTTTGTATAGAAAATTAGACTTGGTGGAAAATAAATTTCTTTTGTGCAAAGTTCATGTATTTTACTAAAAATGCCTGTTTTTTAGTATACAATTCAGTCTTTTTCAACGAAAGAAATGAATTCTGGATTAAAATAGATGCATTTTTATAAAAAAAGAATAATTCTCTACAAAAAAATGAATTTTAACTGAGAA
Source organism: Belonocnema kinseyi (assembly GCF_010883055.1). Classification (NCBI taxonomy): domain Eukaryota; kingdom Metazoa; phylum Arthropoda; class Insecta; order Hymenoptera; family Cynipidae; genus Belonocnema; species Belonocnema kinseyi. The sequence continues at coordinate 57,287,456 of NC_046662.1, read as the reverse complement.
AATTCAATATTCAAGAAAAAAAACTCAGAAAAATTGTTCAAGTTTCAATTTTTTTTAAATTTCAACCGAAGATGAAATAGTTCAATTATCAACAACAAAAGAAAAAGAATTTTTAACCAAAATAGATACATTTACAAACAAGAAGGATAATTTAATTCCAAAACAGATGAAGTTTTAATTTAAAACGGTCAATTTTCAAGCAAAAAAAAAACAAATTTCGAATCAAATAGTTCAATTTTCAATGAAAAAATAAATAAATTTTCAAACAGAAAAGATAAATTTTTAACAAAAAATTATAGAATTAAATTCTCAGTTGAATTTTTGTTCAACACAAAAACAATCATATTCTCAACAAAATAGTTAAATTATCAATGAAAAAATTAATTTTTTACGTAAAATATAAATTTTAGACCATAAATGAAACAGTTCAATTTTCAATTTAAAAAATCAGTTTTGAACAACAACAAAACCATCGAAGTTACAACAAAATAGATAAATTTTTAAGCACAGAAGTAAATGCACAAACAACAAGAATAATATTCTAAGAACAAAATGAATTTTCTACCAATGAAATTAATTTTCTCTAAAAACGACGAATTTTGAAGCAAACACTAAAGCAATTTTCAACTTTAGAAATTAACTTCAATCTACAAAATAAGTATTCAACCAAAAATAAAATAGTTAAAATTGATTTTTCAACATAATGGTTTAATTTTCAACGAAAGAAGTTCATGTTCAACTAAAATAGATACCTTTTTAACCAAAACAGGAACAGTTACATTTTCAGCTAAAAAAATTAATTTAAAAAAAATCGAATTAACAACAAAATAGTTACATTTTCACCAAAGAAATGAATGTACAAACATAAAGAATAATATTCTTATAAAAAAGACGAATATTCAACAAAATACAGGAATTTTCCACCACACAGTTGAATTTTTCACTAAAAAAGAAAGTGTTTAAATAAAAGTTTAATTTCCAGCCAAAAATGGAATATTTATATTTTCAGTAAAAACATGATTATTATCCGAAAAAAGAAGTTATAACAAAATATTAAAATATTCAACAAGAACAAAATTAATGTTCAGCGAAAGAGTGGAATTTATAACCCAAGAACTGAATTTTTAATAAAAATAGATAAATTTTCAAACGAGAAGAATAATTTCCTATCAATAAAGGCGATTTTTCAACTACATAGTTGAATTTTCAACTAAAAATGATAAATTTTTAACAAAAAATGGAACAGTTAAATTTTCAGTTCAAAAATCAATTTTCAATCAAAAACGCTTTTTAAGTCCAAAAAGAAAAAAATATCAACTTTAAAAAAAATTTGCATGTCAAAATGAAGTACTTTAACGGAACAGAGGATTTTTTTGCAAACCCTTTAAATTTTCAAACTAAATATATGAATTTCTAACAGGAAAGTTCATTTTAAACCAAATAAAAAAATTTTCAACAAAAAAAGATGAAACCTCAATCAAAAAAATGTAATACTAGAAGTTTTAAACTAAAAAGGAATGTATTCAGAGAAAAAGAGTTAGACTTTCTTAATTGTTTCTATTAATAATTCAGTTCGCGTTTGAGGCGAATAACGAGAAAAATGGTTTTAAATAAACATTCAAATTCATTGTTATGATATCGACTATTGTAGTGAACTCGTTTTATTGTCGAAAAAGAGTTTTGTTTTAGTGGAAATTTCGGCTTTTTAGTAAAAATTGATTTGTTTTGAAAATTCTTCTTTCCATTTTAAAATTAATTTTTTTTTGGTTTTTCATTAACTTTTTTTGCTAAACATGTATTAATTCCATTTTTTGTAAAAAATTTATCTTTTTTTATTCAAATTCAAATATGTATATGGTTAAAAATCCATCTAATTGGTAGATTATTATTCTGGTTGTTTGTGTACTTACTTCTTTGTTCAAACTTCTAATCTGTAGTAAATTCGATTGTTTTCTTTTTGTTCAAAATAAAATTTTGAATTTAAAATTCAACTGTTAAATTTTTTGTTAAAAATTATATATTTCAGTTGAAAATTCATTATTTCCGTTGAAAATTAAATTTTTTTAATTGAAAATAAACCATTACATGTTTGGTTAAATACTTGTTTTTTTAGTTTTAATATTAATTTTCAAGTAAAAAATTTGACAATTTTATTGATTTTTTTACCATTAATTTTCTTTTCAGTTGAAAATTCTTATTTTATAGTAGAAAATTATCATTCTTGTTTGAAAATTCATCTATTTTGGTAAAAAAATTCCTTCTTTTGGTTGATTATTTAAAACCTTTATTGAAAATTCGATTCTTTTTGGTTGAAAAAATATTTTTTAATACTTAAATTTTAACTGTCTCATTTTTGATTTAAAATTGATCTTTTCTAGTTGAAAATTTATATATTTTTTCGTTAAATATTGAATTATTGTGTTACATTTTTTTGCTTAAAAATTCACTGCTTTCAGTGTTCACTGCTATCTGTTTTGGTAAAAAATAATTTATTTTGTCTTTTTGAAAGTTTTAATATTTCGTTGAAAATGAATTTTTGGAATTAAAAAATTTAACTGTATCATTATCGGTTAAAAATGTATTTTTTTAATTAAAAAATTTTATTGTTTTTTTGTAAGAAAATTGATCTTTCTCAGTTAAAAATTTATCTTTTCTTGCTAAAAATTTATTCTTCTTGTTTAAAGTTCATCTATTTTAATTAAGAATTCATTTCGTTCGTTAAAAATCCACCTTTTTAGTAAAAAATTCAATTATATGGTGAAAATATTTTCTATTTCGCAACAAATGTAATGATTCTATGGTAACTCAGGATTTTAAAACTAGAATAAATTTGAGGATCAGCTGATTAGATCGTCATTCGTGAAGTCGGGCGAGCTCGAATTCGTGTTCGCGCATTTTCGGCTTTACACGAGTCTGGTCTTCGCAGCAGCCAAGTGGGGAGAATCTTCTCCCTTCATTCTTGCGTCGTTTTACCTCTCGGTTAATTCTTAGGACGTTTTTGCTCTCGCATGTTTTTGCTTCTCTTTTCCGCAACTTGTTTTTTTAGTTCGATTTTGCTCTGAGCGTGTCAAATGTAGAATAGGATAGGGGGAAAGAGATAGGAGCGGGAGATTTGAGTGACTAAATGTAAAACATAAATGAACCGTTTTTTTTTTAAATAAGATCTTAAAAAATAATTACAGGTATGGTAGTATATCGAGATATGCATTAATTCAAGCAGCTTTTGTTGATCCAGTAGAAATTCATTCTTATGTTTTACCATACAATTTAAAAGAACCACGTAAAATAAAACAGTCTGAATTCGACAATAACATTCACACTGCTATAGAAACAAATTTAAATGGATCAAAAACTAAAGGTACAAAAGAAAAAACAAAATCAGGTAAATTAATTTTAATTAATAATTCAATCCAACTTACAAATAATTTAAATTATCAAACTTAATTACTTAAATTAGATAATTAGTTAAATTATTAATTTTAATTATCATTATTTATTACTTTGAACCATTGTGTGCATATCCCGGGTACCCGAAATACTTACCAAGGTACATTTTTGCATTTTAGTGAAGTAAAAATGAAAAATTACGTCAGAGGTCTCCGAATCGTCATTATTTAGTTCAATTCTAAGCAAATGGAGTATTTAATATGAATTTTCGATGTTTTTTTCTAAAATAATTAATTTCGAAGTATACATATGACACTGACGCACCCGGGCTACCCGGGTACCCGGGTAACCCCCGTACACAAATTTTACTTTGAGTGGATTATTAATTTCTAATCATTATTATTATTATTTTTAATTATTAATTAATTCGTGCACTACAATGTGTTGAGTGATTATATAATTGATAGTAATTTAATTCATTGATTAGTCATTATTAATTGTTCGTCACATTTTGTGAACGACAACCCGAGGAGTAATTTTGTACGACGGGTTGCCGCATAACCATTCCTTTAGCGATGCCCGCTAGGTACAGCAGGTGATTTTTGTTGGGGTTTTGTATATATTTTTTTTTTTTGCTTAAACTTTTAATATTTATTAAATGAAATAAGCTAAAAAAGCGGTTTAAATTCTATAATTAATTAAAAAATGGAAAACGGAGGGGCACCAAGGTACCCCGGGTGTAAGTTGGGTGTACACACAAGGGTTCATTAAATTCTGCCTCCTGTATAAAAAAAATTTCAAACAGGAAAATCCGGAAAGAAAAAAAATTTGGATGTAATTCTATCTCCTCCACCTCCGTCAATGATAGATGAAGAAATACTTTTAAGAAAAAGAGAATACATTCTTCCATTAATTGAATCTTATGACGCTCAAGAAATTCTTCGATCTAATAATAATTAGAATTGTCTACAATTTTATTATGATTCTCGACGATAAACAACATAAAATAAAGTAAAATAATAACGATTTTCTTTTTTCGTAATGCGTCTGATTAATGTTAGCTTGCACTGTCGTAGGATGGGCGAACACTCTACAGGGGTAAGCGCTAACAGGTCCAGTTTTGCAATGTTTTTCTTCAAATTTTATTCCTCAAATTTATTAATTTTTTATCCATCTTTTCATTTAGGATACTACAAAAGTGAATTTTTAAAACTCCTGGACTTTTTTCTAATTTTCTAATTTTCAGTTAGAAAAATAAATATTTCACAAAAAAAAAATTCAAAATTAATCGAAATCTTTTGAAATAATAAAACAAATTTCCCAAACCTTTAAAATCCTTTGAAATTTCTTGGAACTTTATAAAGCTCTTGACAATTATTTCGTGTTTTTAAAAATAACCTAAAATATTTTTAATAATTTGCAGTCGCTTTAGATTATTAAAATATATTTAAAATTTCTTAGAACCTTATAAAATGCCAAAAATATTTTCAAATCTTTTAAAATCGTTTGAAACTTTTGAAAACTCTTGCAAATTCATTGGTTTTTTATACTCTAAAATAATTTAAAACCTTTGGAATCGCTTTCAAATTATTGAAATATACTTAAAATTTCTTGGAATCTTTTAAAATGCCCAAAAATATTTCAAATTGATAGAAATCTTTTCAAATTTCTTAATACATTTTTAATAGCTTAAAAAAGTTTTAAGGAATTTCGAAAGATTTTAAATGGGTTTTAAAAATCTTAATATTCTCTGAAATTCCTTCAAATTATTGAAATCCTTTAGAAATTCTTCGAAATTTTTGGATACATCCGAAAATATTGAAAATCCTTTGCAATTTTTTGAAAATTCTTAGATAACTTCTTAAAGTTCTTGAAAGTTCCTTGAATGTTTTCAAAATCGTAATATTCTTTAAAATTCCTTCGCATTATTGAAATCCATTGGGAATTCTTAGAATTATTTTTAAATACCCGAAATTATTTTAAATTCTTTGAAATCTTTTGAAATTTCTTGGAAGTTTCTGAAGTTCTTTAAAATTACTCGTTATTTATAAAAACACTCAAAAATCTTTCAAATCCTTTATAAATGTTTTCAATTATTTAAAAATATATATTCAAAACTTCTCGGAATCTTTTAAAATACCCAAAAATATTTTAAATCCTTTGAAATCTTTCGAAATTTCTTGAAACTTTTTAAAGCTCTTGAAAAGAAACTTCGTATTTTCAAAAATACTCTAAAGACTTTCAAATACTTTGGAATCGCTTTCAATTATTACTGTCTATTGTAAATTCCTAGGATTCTTTTAAAATACGCTACAAGATTTAAAATTCTTAAATTTTTTTTTAATTCCTTGACATTTTATTAATCTATTAAAAAATCCTTGGATGTTTAAAAAATCTTAAAATCACTTGAAATACCTTCAAAGTATGTAAATCCATTTAAAATCTTTTGAAATTTTTCAAAACACTCTAAAATCTTTTAAGTTTTTGGAAATCCCTTTCAAGGATTTAAATCTATTAAAAATTATTTAGAATCTGTTAAAATACCCTAAAATATTTCAAATCCTTTGAAATCTTTTCAAACTTTTTATAGCTCTTGAAAGTTACTTAATATTCTGTTAAATTTAAAATTCTTTAGAATCGCTTCAAATTACTCAAATATCTTCAAAATTCCTTGGAATCTTTTAAAATACCCTGAAGTATTTCAAATCGTAAAAAAAGTGTAGAAATCTCTTTTAACCGTTTTAAGGAACTTTACAATTACTTGAATGTTTTAAAAAAATGGAAAATTTATTCCGAAAATGTTCAAAATCCTTTAAAATCTTTTGAAATTCTTCGAAACTTTTTAAAGCTTTTGAAAATTACTTCGTATTTTAAAAAATGCCCTAAAATCTTTTAAATCCTTTGAAATCGCTTTAAATTATTTAAATATATTTAAAATTCCTTGGAATATTTTAGAATATCCAAAAATATTTCAAATCTTTTGAAATCTTCTGACATTGTTTGAAACTTTTTAAAGCTCTTGAAACTTCCTTCAATTATTCAAAAATCTTAAAATTTTCAATTCCCTTGAAATGATTGAAATCCATTAGAAATTTTCCGAAATCTTTTTTAATAACCGTAAATATGTATACAAAAATCCTTTGAAATATTTTGAGATTCCTTAAAACTTTTAAGTGCTTTTAAAAATTCATGTAAATTTGTTTAAATATCCTAAAACCGTTTGGAATAATGATAAATTATCGGAATATATGGTAAATTCCTTGGTATCTTTTAAAATATCTAAAATATTTCAAATCCTTTGAAATCTTTTGAAACTCCTTAAAAAAATTTTAAGCTCTTGAAAGCTCATGGAAACTTTTTCAAATGCTCTAAAATCCTTTGGGATCACTTTAAATTATTGAAATATATTAAAAATTTCTTGGAATCTGTTAAAATACCTGAGAATATTTTTAATGCTTTGAAATCTTTTTAAATTCTTTGGATCTTTATAAAGCTCTTCAAAATTGCTTGGATGCTTTAGAATTCTAAAATCTTTGGAAATCCCTTCAAGTTATTAAAACCACTATAAATTCTACAAAACACATTCAAATTCGCGAAAATATTTAAATCCCTTTGAAATGTTTTGAACTTCTTGAAACCTTTTAAAACTTTTGAAAATTCAAATTTCCTTTGAAATATTTTGAAACTCCTCAAAAAGTTTTGTAGTTCTTGAAATTTTTTGTAATGTTTTAAAACTTTCAAAATCCTTTAAGAGTCCTTCAAGTTATAAAATTCTATTCGAATTTCTTCGGAATCTTTTAAAATACCTAAAAATATTTCAAATGCTCTGAAATTCCTTGCAAATATTTTAAGTTATTCAGAATTACTTGGTATTTCAAGAGATACAAAAAAATACAAGTCCTTTGGAATTGATTTAAATTACCAAAATATATTCCAAATTTCTATTTTCAAATACCCAAAAATCTTTTAAAACCATAGGAATCGCTTTAATTTATTGAAATATATTCAATATTCCTTGGAATGTTTTCAAATAAGCTAAAATATTTTAAATCATTTGAAATCTATTGTAACAATTTAAGGCCCTTGAAAATTCTTTGGATGTTTTAAAAACTCCAAAATCATTTTATTTTCCTGCAAATTATTGAAACCTATTGCAAATTCTTTGGAATATTTTTCAATTCTAGAAAATTTTTCTTCGGATTCTTTCAAAATACCCAAAAATATTTCAAACGCTTTGAAATTCATTGAAAATATTTTAAGTTATTGAAAATTATTTGGTGTTTTTAAAAATACAAAAAAATTGAAGTCCTTTGGAATTGATTAAAATTACCAAAATATACTCAAAATTTCTTTAAATCTATTAAAATACCCCAAAATATTTTGAATCCTTTACAATCTGTTGTAACAAATTAAAACTCTTGAAAATTCCTTGAATTTTTAAAAAACCCCAAAATCATTTGAATTTCCTGCAAATTATTGAAACCTATTTGAAATTCATGGCAATATTTTTAAATTCTTGAAAATATTTCTTCGGATTCTTTTAAAATATCCGAAAATATTTCAAATGCTTTGAAGTTCCTTGAAAATTTGTTTAGTTATTGAAAAATTGCATGGTATTTAGAAAAAAGTCAAGTCCTTTGGAATCGCTTTAAATTGCTAAAATATATAAAAATATTTCTTTGAATCATTTAAAGTACCCAAAAATATTTCAAATACTTTGGAATAGTTTGAAATTCCTTAAAGCTTTTTAAACCTCTTGAAAATTCATGAAATATTTCCTTGAACTGTTTTTAAAATACCTTAAAATCTTTTGGAGTCACTTCAAATTATTGAAATAAAAACAAAATTCCTTGAAACTTTTGAAAGTTCTTCAAAATTACTTAGCGTTTTTTTAAATACACAAAAATCTTTATAATTCTTTAAAATCACTTTATATTATTAAAATATATTCAAGGTTCCTTGAAATGTTTTTAAATACCCGAAATAATTTCAAATCCTTCGAAATCTTTTGAAACTCCTTGAAAATTTTTTAAACTCTTGAAAACTTTTTTAATGCTTGAAAAATTCTAAAATCCTTTAGGAACCCTTGAAATTATTGGAATCTATTAATAGCTTCTTGAAATCTTTGAAGATACCCTAGAATATCTCTAAAGAATTTAAGAAAATTCAGAAATAGAAATAAACGCAATACTCCTGATATTTGTTTATTAATTTTGATGATTTATTTACATAATATTTGATACATAAAACATTATTCGAATGGAAATAATAACGTTCTAAATTTAATCGCTGGACACATAAATTCCCCATTCTTGGCATTTAAAGTCTTTCAAACACTTTCCCCCCAAATCGATTCCAAGTGGGATAAACTCATTCGATTGTGTAATTTTTTTCCTAGATTCTCCAAGCTGGCCGTATTTGTTCGAACCAGCACCCCAGAGAGTCCCATCTTCTGAAATTAATTTTGTTTTTAATTATATAATAATTAATCCAGATATTGATAAAATTATTATTTAACCTTTAAGTATGGACATTCAAATGAGTAAAAACTAATAAATTTAATTAAATTTTATTAATAATAATGTTTTAAATCAGTAAAGGAGGGATCCACGTAACAGAAGCACGGTGCGGTCTATCCGACCGCACGGCTACACACCCATACTAAGTTGTCACTTTTTTCTCGCATGACGAATAACCGGAAGGTAAAAGTTTCTGGGACTGTCGCGTTTCATACTCTGGGGTACCCACATCAAGATTAAGTTTTGTTTTGTGTAACATCTTGCATTTTAAATATCTTGAAATAAATTGAGACATAAATACAAAATTGTGCAATATATATAAAAAAATTAAAACTTTCGGTGCGGTCTACTGGACTGCACGGCCACACGCCCATACTAATTTTTCACTCTTTTCTCGAATGAGGAATAATGAGGGCGCAACATTTCTCTCGAGTGGTTGCGTTCCGTACCCGGAGGTACCCACATCAAAATCAAGTTTGTTTTTCTGTAACATCTTGCATTATATGAATCTTGAAATAAATTAAAACATAACTATAAAATTGTGAAATATACATAAAAATTTTGTAATATAAATATAAAAAACTTCCGTGCGGTCTACGTGACCGCACGGCCACACGTCCATACTAATATGTGACTTTTTTCTCGAAAGAGGAATAATCGGAAGCTAAAATTTTTCTGGGACTGTCGCGTTTCGTACTCTGAGGCGTCCACATCAAGATCAAGTTTGTTTTTCTGTAACATCTTGCATTTTAAATATCTTAAAATAAATACAAACATAAGTATAAAATTGTGCAATATATATCAAATTTGTGTAATATAAATATAAGAAATTTCGGTGCGGTCTATGTGACCGCACGGCCACATGCCCATACTAATTTTTCACTTTTTTCTCGAATGAGGAATAATCGGGACGTACAATTTTTATCGGGCGGCCGCGTTCCGTATTCGGAGGGTATCCACATCAAGATCAAATTTGTTTTTGTTTAACATCTTGCATTTTAAATAGCTTGAAATAAATTGAAACACAAATATAAAATGGTGCGATATATGTAAAATATACCTAATAAGCAAACAGTAAAAGCATTTCCACATTGAACTCGGCTAACATTTACTTCCAAAATGTCTCCTTTTTCATTTTGAAAATCAACTATGGTCGGTGAGGCAACAACTTTCGTTGTAGAATTTAATATTCCTAACTCTCCATTCGTATTCCAGCCCCAAGAATAAAGATCTCCCTGAAAATAAATAATATTTGAAGTTTAAACAGATTCCCAAGTTTTGAAAGATTTTTATTATTCATTTTATTAGATTGTTATTCTAAAAGATTTTTTATTAACTTGGGAAGTGACAACAGCAGAATGCCAGCCAGAAGCTGCGATTTGAGAAACTTTAAGCCCTGCTAAAGCTTCTATTATTTTTGGATTGTCACAATCTTCCAAATCTCCATGTCCTAATTGACCTCGCCTATAAAAATAGAATTACAATTTTTTTAATCTTTTTTTTTTAATTTAGTTAAAGCTGTGTTTAATTGAAGCACTAACGTTCCCATTCCCATGGAATAAACATCTCCATTATCTGACAGCATGATAGTGTGATCAAACCCACAAGCAATGTCTACAAACTTCAGCCTTTTTTGCATTTCGACTAATGTAGGTATATTAAATACACGTCCTACAAATTATTAATCAAATTTAATGACAGAATTCTTAATTCTATTTAAGATTACAGGGTGTCTAGTAATTTTCGCCGATCAAACTCCCGAGTTTTCCCTATTTTTCCCGGTTGTAATTTTATGTTTGGAAATACCTTTTATTTAAACAAAATAACATTTTTGTAAATAATTATGTGGAGTAAAAAAACAATCGGATTACAATTGCTTTAGAGAATTCTTAAACTCTTCTTAATTTTGTTTCGAAATCTTTAAAAGTTGACTTTTTTTTAATGCATTGAGATTTTTCAAATTTTAAATTACTAGAACAGAAAATGGTTAAAATGGTCCAAGAATTTTTCTTCTAATTTTTAAAATTTTTTTTTAATTTTCAAGATTTTCACTAATCATGAATGGCGACTGAAAAACTTTTTTTTCATAATTCAACTACTTCATCATTTTAGTTGAAAAATATTTTTTTTCAGAATTAAACTTCTTTGTTAAAGTTTTTTAAATTGAAAGTTTAATCATGCATGTTTAGTTAAATATTCAACTTCTTCATTTGAAAAATAATTTATTTAGTTTGAAATTTCTGTACTTTGTTGAAACTTTGTCTTTAGTGGTAGAATATTAATTTTTTTGGTGCCTAATTCACCTTTTTTGGTTGAAAACTCATTTCTTTGTCTTAAAAATTAGTTTTTTTTTGTGTTGAAAATTAATTTTTTTTTAATAAAATTGAACTATTTCATTCTTAGTTGAAGAGAAATCTTCTTCAGCTAAGGATTCAACTATTTGTTTAAAAATATGCATATTGTTAAAAAATCCATTTTTTTATAGAAAATTAATCTTTTTGATATAAAATTAATTTCTTTGCTTAAAATTAGATTGCCAAATAAAAATTGATTTTTTAATCTAAAAATTTAACCAAATTTATTGCGGAAATTTCTTTTTATAGACTTTTATTCATTTTGGTTGAAAATTAAGTTTTTTTTGTTATGAAAATCGAACTATTTCGTCGAACATTTATTTTATTTGGTTAAAAACTTATATCCAAAACTAAAAGTTAAATTATCATTATTATTTTTGTTTTGTTTAATTTTGATAAATCACAGTTCAGTTCAACTAGAAAACAAAAATTTTCAACAAATTACTTTTAACCCTCACTCTAAAAAATTGATGTTCAACCAAACAATTGCATTTTTAACCAAAAAAGTTATTAAGATATTAAAATATTTCGAAGTTAACAAATTTTTTGATTCTTTTCAAATATGAAACCTTTTGAAAATAGCTTAAAATGATTTGAATTGCTTATAAAATTAGAAAAAAAATCGGCATACATTTATAAACTTACTAAATATCTTTTTAAATAATTCATATTTTCCCTAGTTATTTTCAAATTTTAAATTATTTTAGAAAAAATCGAAATTTTTAACAAAACAGTTCTATTTTCCTTATCCATGACATATATTTTACAACCATTTAAATTTCTATCCACAAAAGATGAACATTTTAGCAAAGGTAACGAATTTTTTACAAAATAATTAAATTTTTAAACCCGAAAATATGAATTTTCAATCAAAAAGTTTATCAAAAACCAAATAGTTAAAAATTCAACCATATAGATGAATTTTCTACAAGAAAGGATGAATCTTTCACAATCAAAATAATTTTCAACTAAGTAATTGATTTTTCTAAAAAGAAGATGAATTTTCTACAAAGAAAATTTATTTTCTAAACAAAAAAAATCTTTCAACAAAATACATGATTTTCCAATTAAAAAAGACCTATTTTCAACCAAAACTACAACATAAAATTTTGCAGTAAAACATTAATTTGCAATAAAAAGAAATTAACTTTTAACAAAAGCGGTAAACGTTCAAACAAAAGAATTAATTTATAACAAATCACAGTTAAATTCAAATAGAAAAGACAAAATTTCAACAGAATAGTTTAATCCTCAATAAAAACAGAATATTTCTTAACCAAACAATTGTATTTTTAACAAAAAACTACATATTTTAAAATATTTTCAAATTTTTAATTATTTAAAAATATTTTTAAAACTATAAGAACTTTCAAATATCTTTAAAATGATTCGTATTTTTTCTAATTTTTTAAAGCAATTATGCATAATTTAAAAAATTGAATTAGAGTTTTCCGGATTTGTTTTTTACAATTTTGGAAATGTTTTGAAATTTTTAAAAATATTTTCTTCTTTGAAATATTTCAAAATTCTTAAAAGAGGATTCTAAAATCCTTGTTCGGAATTTTCAACAATCTGGATTTTGGTTACATTTTTTCAAACTGATCTGGTTTTATATTATTTTTAAATCTTTGAAAAGCATATAAATATCGCCTAAGCTTGATCAAATTTTTTCTAAACTTTTATAATCATGCAAAATTAAACAATTTTGCTGTAAAATCTTTTACATTACTTTTTGAATTTGTGAAAAATCTACATTTTGTCTGAAATATTAAACATTTTTCTCCAGATTTAAATTACTTTAGAATCTTTTGAAAACTTGTATAATATATAATTTAGAAAATATTAAAATTAATTCAATTAAAATTGTCTTAAAATCATCCAGATTCTTTTTGTTGCATATTTTAGAATAATCATCCTTTAAAATAAAAAATAAAATTATTAAAAATTCTTCTAGAAATCTTATTGTCAGTATCAACAATTTTTCTGTTAAAAATTATAGTATGCCAGCAAAATTTTTAAAATAAACTTATTTCCCATTATTAAAAAATTATTTGCAATTAAAATTCTCTTGTTTATTAAAATTATTCAGAAACATTTATAAAATTTTATGATGAAATAAAATTACTTATTCGGAATTTTCGATTTACAAAATTCATGGTGAATAAAATATATAATTTTTATTAATAATAAACAAATTATGCAATATCTCATGACCACAAGTTTAAAAAAAAAGTGTTAACATTGAAATTTATTTTTCTGGTCATAAAGATTATTTTAAGAATATCACATTTTCCATAACTTTAATTATGATTGCCGGTCAATTCCCGGGGGTTTTCGGTTAGTAGACACCCTGGAATATTAAAAAATTTCAACCTAATTATTTTTAAAAATGCATTAATTTAATTTTTATCATTTAAAATAAAAATTACCTAAGTTTGTTAAAGCAACTAAACATCTTACACCTGCAATTTTGACAACACACTCTTCTCCACCATCCTCAGAATCAGAAATAAATTTTGAAACTTTTTTCCATCTCTTTTCGAATATTTTATATTGCCAAAGATCATTATTTGCAGACAATATCGTCACACTCTCTGGCCCTGCAAGTGCTATTTTCGGACTTTTCGGAAAGAATTATTTAAAATGTTATGATTCAATTTTTTTTCTTTTACGGGTATTTTTATATTTCCTGAATAATTACCTTCCTGATTTTTTATCTGGAATTTGCAGCATCTTGGGTTCTTTCTCCTTTTCAGAATCAAGATCAAGTTTCCCAGAAATAAACAAGTCTTCATTTCGCCAGAGTAAAAAGTAATTCCAACCTATTTCCATACTAGTAATTCCGGGAAAGGGTATTTTCGTAATACGATCAATTGCCACAATTACTCCTTCCGTATTTGAAAATAAGGAACTTGAATTCAAACCCGAGTAATAACTAGTCATTTTCCTATTTTATTTACCGAGATTCTATTTTGTAACTTTAATTTTTATTCTGTGATATCTTAATTTTATAAATTTAGAGGATTTCCATTTTATAAATCCTGAAAAAATTTATATTATTATTATTAAATGGCGTGGTTTCTTACTATAAGTGACCAAAATTATATAAAGGAGGTAAATTATTATTTTGGTCCTGATATAAAAAATTTAGGAATGATTAATATTGAATAACTTCAATTTGAAAATTTTTAAATAAAGGCATAAATTTTCAAATTGTTCTCACCGAATTTATTTAAATAATTATAAAAAATTCATTTATTTTTGCAACAGCTTCAAAAATTTTACTTTATATTTATTATTATACTTATTATATTACTTATATTTTATTTATTATTAAATTAAATAAAAAAAATTTCATGTTCCTGCAAGTATTATAATTAGAAATTAGTAACAATTTCATAGCAATTAATTTATAATAATAATCTTCAAATTCATTAATTTACTTTGTCCACATCGCGGAGAAAAATAATTTTTAATATAGAATAAAAATGTCGAATAATTATTTATTTGTAGATTTGTTTTAAAGATTATATAAAAATAATTTTTCTGAAATTCTTGGAAAAATTCAAAGACAAATTTTAATCCGTTTTATTTTTGACCATAAGAGATTAAATATTTTTCGAAATATTCAAATTTTTCACAAAGTAGTTTAATTTTTTAAATAAAATAAAAGAATTTTTAAGAAAAAACTTAAGTTTTAAAGAAATACATAAATGAATTTTACACCTAGAAGATTAATTTTTTTAGCATTTCTTTTCGCAACAGATTTCAAAATTATATTTTTTGTTATTATAATAAAAAGTTCTTTATCTATTACATCAACATATTTTATTTATTATTAAATTAAATTCCTAAAATTTTATGTTCCTGCAAGTATTATTAAATACTTTTTATGTTGAATTTTCTATGAAAATAACTGAATTTTAAAGGATTATCATTCTTAAACATTTCATTTGAAACGGTGAAAATTACGCCAAATTTATTATGGGACAACTTAAAAATCGCGAAAAATAAAATTTCCTTATAATAAAATTTCCAAATTGAAAAATTTCTGCATAAAAATCCTGAATAATAAAATTCCCAAAGAGTTTCTAATATTACCGAATTTAAAAATTCTCGAAAAATAAAATTCCCAGCAGACAATTGCCGGATTATAAAATATCCGAATATTCACAAATTTTCAAATTCGGTTATATTATGAACTGTCGGGAATTTTATTATTCAGGAATTTTTCATTTCGGGAATTTATTACTCAGGAATTTTATTATTCGGGAATTTTTCAATTCTGGAAATTTATGTCTGGGGAATTTAATAATTCGGGGATTTTATTATTCATAATTTTATTATTCGGGAACTTTTCAATTGTAAAAAACTTGTTACTCGCGAATTTTATTATACGGGAATTTTTCAATTCTGGAAATTTATCAATCGAGAATTTTATTATTCGCAATTTCATTATTAAAAAATTTTATTATTCAGAAATTTTTAATTCGATTAATTTATTAATCCTGAGTTTTATTATTCGTAATTTTATTTTTAGGAAATTTTATTATTCAGGAATTCTTCAATTCTGAAAATTCATTACGCGAGAATTTTATTAATCGGGAACTTTATTATTCACGATTTTATTATTCGGTAATTTTATTTTTCGGAAATTTTATTATTCCGGAATTTTTAAATTCTGAAAATTTATTATACAGAAGAATTTTATAATTTGGGAACTTTATTATTCACAATTTTATTATTCGGAAATTGTATTATTTGGGTATTTTTCAATTCGGCATATTTAATACTCGGGAATTTTATAATATGGCAAAATTATTAATCGGCAATTTCATAATGCGGGAAATTTCTTACTAGGAAATTTTATTATTCGGGAATTTTCAATTCTGAAAATTTATTACCCAACAGTTTTTTAATTCGAGAAATTTATTAATCGGTAATTTTATCATTCGGAAATTTTATTATTTGGAAATTTTTTAATTCTGGAAATTTGTTACTCGGGAATTTTATTATTCGCCATTTAATTATTCTGGAACTTCATTATTTGAAATTTTATTATTTGGGAATTGTACACTGTGGGGAATTTTATGTGTCGAGATTTTTCAATCGTCCCTTTTACTACCGGGAATTTCATAATACGGAAATTTTATTATTTGGAAATGTCACAATTCGGTAAATTTTTTACTCAAGAATTTTATTATTCGGGAATTTTATTACTCGTAATTTTATTATTCGGAAATAGTATTATTCGGGAATTTTTTAATTTTGAAAATTTATTACCCGAGAATTTTATTATTCGGAAAATTTATTACTCGGGAATTCTATTATTCGCAATTTTATTATTAAAAAATTTTATTATTCAGGAATTTATTAATTTGAGTAATTTATTATTATTATTATTATTTATTATCAATTCTGCAAATTTATTACCGGAGAATTTTACAAATTCGGAAAGTTTATTATTCACAATTTTATTATTCGGAAATTTTATTATTTGGGAATTTTTTAATTCGGCAAATTTAGTACTCGGGAATTATATTAATCGGAAATTTTATTATTCAGGAATTTTTCAGTTCTGAAAATTTATTACCCGAGAATTTTATTACCTGGACATTTTATTATTTTGAAATTTTTCAATTCAGCAAATTTATTATTCGGGAATTTTATAATGCTGGAAATTTATTACTCGGAAATTTTCAATTCTGAAAATGTATTACCCGAGAATTTTCTGATTCTGGAATTTTATTATTCACAATTTTATAAATCGGAAATTTTATTATTTGGGGATTTTTTAATTCGGGAAATTTATTACTCGGGAATTTTATTATTCGGAAATTTTATTATTTAGAAATTTTTCAATTCTGGAAATTCATCACTCAGAAATTTTATTGTTCGCCATTTAATTATTCGGGAACTTTATTTGAAATTTTATTATTCGGGACTTGTACACCATCGGGAATTTTATTATTCGGGAATGTTTCAATTCGGGAAGATTTGTACACGAGAATTTTATTATGCGGGAAATTTATTACTCGAAAATTTGCAATTCTGAAAATTTATTACCCGAGAATTTTATAATTCGGAAATTTTATTATTTGAGAATGTTTCCATTCGGGAAATATTTGTACTCGGGAATTTTATTATTCACAATAGTATTCGGAAATATTATTATTCTGAAATTTTACAGGGCCGCAAATTTTATTTTTCGGGATTTCGCAATCCTCCTTTTTATTATTCGGGAATTTTATAATCCCGGAATTTTATTATTCCAGAATGTTTCAATTTCTGACATTTTTTTTACTCGGTAATTTTCTAATTCGCGAATTTTATTATTCGCAATATTATTGTTCGGAAATTTTATTATTGCGAAATTTTACAGGGTCGAAATTTTATATTTCAGGATTTTCAATTGTCCCTTTTATTATTTGGGAATTTTATCATTCGCAAATTTTATTATTTGAGAATGTTCTTATTTCGGAATTTTATTTTTCGGGATTTTTCAGGCGCCCCATAAACATGCATTTACTGCTAGTTTTTAGCATTGAACAACTTCAATTTGTAAATTGTAAAATAAGAGGAAAATTTTCAAATTTTTCTCAGAAAATTTATTTAAAACATTTAAAAATATCCTATAATGCATGCAACCCTTGAAGCCTTAAAAATTAAAAATTTCACTTATTATAATTCCTAAAACGTTTATTATTCACAATATCAACATATCTTATTTATTATTCAATTAAAATTCCTTGAATTTATTATATTATGAAAATCAATTAATAACAATTTCATAGTAATAAATATCAATAATGAAATTAAGGTGTATTTCCAATTCTCTTTATGAATGAACAATTAGACATGAATGAATGAAACGCGCATGCGCAGTCGATTTCATGAATCGACCTCTAGTACGCAACTGTTCTTTCAGTTGGGTTTACGTTGTATAGAGGGCAGCAGTTTCCATAGCAACCAACCTGGAAACCGAGTGTGTTACTATGCAAACATTGCACCAGATTACACTTTTGGCCGCCCCAACTGAATGTCAAAAAAACAGTGAACGATATTTTGTTGTCATTTGCAAATTTGGAATTTAAAAACGAACAAAAATGGTAATTATTATCTTATAACATTTTCCTTTCCGTAAATAAACAATGTTTTGACGTGTAAACATAACCTTTCGAAGTAGAAATCACATTATTTTCTGTAAATGTTTTCGAATTTTGTACATTCTTTTACATTAAATAATTCCCTTACCTTTTTGAGTAGCGAAAAGTAGTTAATTCAGTGAAAAATATGTTTTTTTAACATTTTTGACACGTTTAAATAATACTGTTCGACATTGTAGAATCTAGCAGTGTGTCGTTGAAAGTTTCAATCGGAAACTTTCACTTAGAAAATTTCAAGACATGACATTTTTGATCAATGAAATTTTCGGGAAACTTATGAAAAATGTAAAAATTAAAATTTTTTGGTAAATTTTATATTTTGTAGCAGGGACAATGAGAGATTAACAATAACATCGTAAATAGTTTCTATATAAAATGTATAAAAATGGATTTCAATTTAATTATTATGAATCCTGATAAAAATTGTAATGTACCTGAAATTTGAATTTTGTTTCAAACTTCAAAAAGTGTAAATATTGAAGATTTTCCATTTTAGGTGAAAACTCATCTTATTTGCTAGAAAATTGGTCTTTTTCGTTAAAAACTCACCGATTTGGATAAAACTTCATCATTTTAGTTAAAAAATTCGTCTCTTTGGTTGGAAATGTACTTATTTTGTTGAAAATTCAACTATTTTGGTAAAAAATTCAGCTATTTGTTTGAGAATTAAATTTTTTGTTGAAAATTAATAATGAATGCTTATAAATTCCACAATTTGGTTGAAAAATAAACTGTTTTGTTAATAATTAACTGTTTGGTTAATATTCTTTAACAACTATTTATTTATTAATTTTTATGAATAATTAGTGGTAATTTATTATTTATTAATTAAATTGATTATGCATTATTATAAATTGTTTTAAAATCGTATTCTTATTATAAATAATTAATCAGCTATTACATTTTTCGTTAAAAAATCCTAATTTTGGTTCAAAATTTACTTCTTTGGTTAAAAATTTATAAATTTTGTTGAAAATTCAAATTTAGTGGTTGAATATTCTACATTTTGATTGAAAAATAAAATATTTTGTTGAAAAGTCGTCTTGTTTATGAATTCCACTAATTTTTATTTTTAATTAAAATCTTTTTTTGGTAGAAAATAAGTCTGTTTGGTTAAAAATTCATCTCTTATGTTGGAAATATACTTATTTTGTTGAAAATTCTGGTAAAAAATTCAACTATTTGGTTGAGAATTACATTTTTTTGTTAAAAATTGATAATATATGCTTGAAAATTCGGCATTTTTGTTGCAAAATACACTATTTTGTAAAATAGTCGACTTTTTTTTAATGAATTCAAGTTTTTTAAAATTTTTAATTGAAATATTTCTTGTTAAGGAAACTTCAACTATTTACATAGCTAAAAGTTAAATCACTTTCTTCATAAATATATTTTCTTGGTTAAAGATTAATCATTTTAATTTGAAAATTCGTCTTTTTTGGTAGAAAATTAACCTGCTTGGTTAAAAAATTCCATCTTGTGGTTAAAGATCCATTATTTTAGTTGCGAATTTACCTCTTTTGTTGGAAATATACTTCTTCTGTTGAAAATGCTACTTCTCTGGTAAAAAATTCCCTTATTCGGTTAAAAATTAAATTTTTTTGGTTAATAATTCATAATAAATGCTTGAAAATTCCACATTTTGATTGAAAAATAACTTTTTTGTTAAATAGTCGACTGTTTTTTAATATATTCAAAAAATTTAAAAAAATTTAATATAAATATGTCGTGTTTAGAAAACTTAAATTATTTACATAGTTAAAAGTTAAACTACTTTGTTGAAAATTCCTTTTTTTTTGGATGAAGATTCTATTTTTGGTGGAAAATTCGGCTTTTTGTTATAAAATTAGTCGTCTTTGTTTAGATTCACCCTTTTTGTTGAAAATTACCTTCTTTTTTTTTTGGTAAAAATTCATAATTTTAGTTGAAAATTCACCTCTTTGTTTAAAACTGTACATATTTTGTTTGAAATTTATATTTAATGGTTGAAAATTACACAATTAGGCTAAAAAATAAATTGTTTTCTAGAAAAGTCGCCTTTTTAATGAACTTGACTACTTTTTATTTTAAATTAAAATCGGCTCTATTCTGAAAATCAATGGTTACATTTTTCGCTAAAAATTCATTTTTTTGGTTGAAGATTCATAATTTTAGTGGAAAATTCGTCTTTTTGGTTGAAAATTGATTAAATTTTTTGTTAAAAATTAATAATTTTACTTGAAAATTTACCTTTTTAGCTAAAAGTGTACATATTTTGTTGAAAATTCATATTTAATGGTTGAAAATTGATTGTTTGAAAGGATAAAAAATAAAATATTTTGTTGAAAGGTCGTCTTTTTGGATTATATGAACTAATTATTACTTTAAATTAAAATCTGTTCTAATTTAAATATCAACTATTACATTTTTCGTTGAGAATTCATCTTTTTGGTTGAAAATTAAACTAATTGGTTAAAAGTTAAACTACTTCCTTAAAGAATTTTTTTTTAAGATTAACAATTTTAATTGAAAATTCATCTTTTTTGGTAGAAAATTTATCTTCTTGGTTAAAAATTAAACCTTTTGTTTAAAAATCCATCATTTTAGTTGAAAATTCGTCTCTTTGGTTTGAAATGTACTTATTTTGTTGAAAACTCAACTATTCAAGCGTTGTTTTTTAAATTTTAATTTGAAATATTTCTTGGTTATAAAACTTCAACTTCAACATTTAGTTAAAATTTGAACTACTTTGTTAAAAATTCATTGTTTTTTTAATGAAGATTCATATTTTTAGTGGAAAATTCGACTTTTTAGTTGAAAATTCACCCATTTGTTTAGAAATGTACATATTTTGTTGAAAATTTATATTTAATTGTTACAAATTAGACAATTTAATTTAGAAATAAACTATTTTCTTGAAAAGTCACCTTTTTTTAATGAACTCACCTACTTTATATCTTAAATTAAAATCTGCTCTGCTTGAAATGTCAACTATTACATTTTTCGTTGAAAATTAATTTTTTTGATTGAAGATTCATAATTTTAGGGGAAAATTCGTCTTTTTCGTTAAAAATGTACTTATTTTGTTAATTATTCAACAATTTTGGAAAAAAATTCTTCTATTTGGTTGAGAATAAAATCTTTTGTTAAAGATTCATAATAAAAGCTGGAAAATTCAACAATTTGGTTGAAAAATAAACTGTTTTTTTAAATAGTTGACTTTTTAAAATGAATTCAAGCGTTATTTCTAAAATTTTAATTTGAAATATTTCTTGCTTATAAAACTTAAGCTATTTAAATTTAGTTAAAAGTTGAAGTACTTTGTTGAAAATTCATTTTTTAAATGAAGATTCATATTTTTAGTGGAAAATTCCACTTTTTTGGTAGAAAATTAATCGCTTTTGTTTAAATTCACCACTGTCGTTGAAAAATACATTTTTGTTAAAAATTCACCTCTTTGTTTAAAAATGTACATATTATGTTGTAAATTCATATTCAATGGGTGAAAATTCCACAATTAGAATAAAAAATAAATCATTTTTGTTGAAAACTCGCCATTTTTAATAAACTTAACTACTTTTCATTTTAAGTTAAAATTTACTCTACTTGAAATGTCAACTATTACATTTTTCGTTAAAAATTTGTTTATTTTGTTGTAAATGTACTTATTTTTTCAATTCAACTATTTTGGTAAAAAATGCAACTATTTGGTTGAGAATTGAATTTTTGGTTAAAAATTAATATTAAATGCTTGAAAATTACAGAGTTTGATTGAAAAATAAACTGTTTTGTTAAATAGTCGACTTTTTAAAATGAATATAAGTGTTTTTTTTTATTTTAAATTGTAATATTTCTTGTTTAGAGAACTTAAACTATTTACATTCATATTTTTAGTCGAAAATTCGACCTTTTCGGAAGAAAATTAATATTTTTTGTTCAAATTCACCCTTTTTTAAATAAAATATTTTGTGCAAAAGTCGTCTTTTTTCTCATGAATTCAACTAATTTTTATTGTAAATTAAAATCTGCTCTGTTTGAAATATCAACTATTAAATTTGTCGTAAAAAATTCATCATTTTATTTGAAAATTCGTCTCATTGGCTGGAAATGTAATTATTTCTCTGAAATTTCATATTTAGTAGTTGAAGATTCCACACTTTGGTCGAAAAATAGAATATTTTGTTGAAAAGTCGTGTTTTTTTTATGAATTCAACTACTTTTTATTTTTAATTAAAATCTATTCCGAATCAACTATTACATTTTTCGTTGAGAATTCATCTTTTTTGTTTGAAAATTCGACTATTTGGTTAAAAGTTAAACTTTCGGTTTGAAAATCCATCATTTTAGTTGAAAATTCATCTCTTTGATTAGAAATTAACTTTTTTTATTAAAAAATTATATTTACTGGTTAAAAATATAGCCTTTTTATAGACAACTTATATTTTAGGCTTGAAAGTTCAACAATTTGATGTGAAAAAAACTATTTTGTTGAACAGACGCCTTTTATTATTATTTTTTTTTTGTAGGAAATTAATCATTTTGGTTGAAAATTCACACTTTTGGTTAAAAATTCCTCATATTAGTTGAAAATTCTTCTCTTTCTTGGGAAATTTACATGTTTTGTTGGAAATTCTACTATTTAGTTGAAAAGTCATCTCTTTGGTTAGAAATGTACTTATTTGTTTGAAACTTCAACTGTTTTGCTAAAAAAATTTAACTACTTCTTTGAGAATTACAAATTTTGTTAAAAATTTATTTTAAATGCGTGAAAACTAAAATTTGGTGGGAAAATGAACTATTTTGTTTTAATTAGGCGACATTTTTTTTAATGATTTTTTTTTTAATTGAAATATTTCTTGGTAAGAATACTTAAACTATTTACATAATTAAAATTTAAACAATTTTGTTGAAAATTCATTTTTTTGGTTGAAGATTAATATTTTTAGTGGAAAATACGACTTTTTTGGTTGAAAATTAATACCTTTTTTCTTTAAACATCCACGATTTTTAAATTCGTTATAAATGCTTGAAAATTCTACAATTTGGTTGGAAAATAAACCTTTATTTTAATCAGTCGACATTCTTAAAATAAATTCAAGCGTTTTTTTTTTAAATTTTAAACTGTAATACTTCTTCGTTAAAAACTTCAACTATTTCCATGGTTAAAAGTTGAAATGTTTGGTTGAAAATTAATTTTGTTTGTATTGAAGATTCATATTTTAATTGAAAATTTGACTTTTTGGTATAAAACTAATCTTCTTAGTTAAAAAATTCAACTTTCTAGTTAAAAAACCATATTTTTTAGCTGAAAATTCATCCCTTTGGTTGGAAACTAACTTTTTTGTTAAAAAAAAAACATATTTACTTGTTGAAAAGTCATCATATTAGTTGAAAATTCATTTCTTTTTTGGGAAATTTTTTATCTTTTTTTGATTAGAAAAATTCAACTACTTTGTTAAAGGTAAAACTATTTCGTTAAAAATTAATTCTTGTTTTTTAAGATTCATAATTTAAGTCGTAAATTCGGTTTTTTTTTTTGTAGAAAATTTGTCTTTTTGTTAGAAAATTCACTCTTGGGGTAAAAATTTTGTTATTTTAGTTTAATATTCATCTTTTTGGTTGGAAATATACCTAATTTATTGAAAATTCATCTTCTTGGTTTGAAAATTAACTATTTGGTTACTCGACTGTTTTTTTTTTTATTATTTTAAATTAAAATATTTTTGGTTTATGATATCAAGTTATCAACTATTAGATTTTTCGTTGAGAATTCTTCTTTTTTATTAGAAAAATTCCACTTTAATTTCAATTAAAATATTCAAACTTATGAAAGGCCTTAAATTCAAGATCAATTCTCAATTCTCAATTCTAAGAAATTGATATTCCACGATTTCGAAGAATTTAAATAACCAGACAGTTTTGTAAGTTTATAATTGAAACTGGAACAATTAACATGTTTAAATCTAAAATTAGTACATTTAAAATAAACTAAATTTGCAACCAATTTAGAAAATTTTATTTTAAAATTAGTAAATGACTTTAAATATAAAATGTAGCATTTCAAAATATTTTATAGTGAAATTGTCTTGACAGTTTAATTATTACATTTAAATTATTATCTTTAAAGTTTTATTATTTTTAAAACTTGGAGCATTATATGCTTTTTAATAAAAAAATCTAAAAAGTTCAAAACTTTGTTTAAAAATTGAAGCATTTTTATTTTAGGATCTGGTAACTAAGTCGTTAAGAATAACTAATTTTCAATTTTTTTATCGAAAAGCGAGCAGAACTATAAAAGTTTAAATTTGGACAAAGTGAATAAACGAATTAGTAAATTTTTATTAATTATTTAAAAAAACAAAAATATAAGTCAATACTTAAAAACTATTTTCATCGACTGTTTCTATTTTCAACAATTTTTTAGTATTTATAAACACAATATCTTATAGTATTCTTGAACTTAATTGATGTCAATCAATAACTAACTCAATTATTTTGTCAAATTATAAATTTAAGCAGAATTATATATTAAAAAATAGAAAATTTGATCAACTCAATTTTGGTCATATTAGTTTCATTAAAAAACTCTGCTTTAAAATATAAAACGAATTCCGCATGCCTATACCGAAGACTTTTATAAAAAATTTCAATACCAAGTTTATAAAACAGTAGAAAAAAAGGAATGAATTACGAAATAGTTTATAAATAGAAAAGAATTATCGACTTTTTTTACATGCTAGTGCAAAAAGAAGGTGTGCTACATAAAATATACACTATATGAATTCCACAATGCGTCTCTATTACATTTTTTCTATCCTTTTTGAAAAATTTGTTTAAAAGTTTTATTTCTTTATTTTAACTTCGCATTATCAGTTTACATTATTATTTGACTCAAGAATTCAGAATTAATATCAAATTAAAATAGTAGAAATTCATAATAATTAATTACATGCAGTTTAATTTGGACTTCAAACGGTAAACAATAATGTAATTCAACAATTATATTAATTATAACAGGGTTTATTAGCAATTCTTCGAAAACTTCGATCCAATCCAGACAAGGAATTGAGATTGCTTCTTTTGGGACTAGACAATGCAGGAAAGACAACAATTCTGAAAAAATTGGCTAGTGAAGATATTACACAGGTAAATTTGCATTACTTTGATTATATATAAAATAATTTCCACATCATTTTTATATTATTTTTCCGTGTCCTCAATTTGAAATTCTGAAAATTATTAAAAATAATTAACATGTTTAACAGGTGGTAATAAATTATTTAAATAACAACAAATTAAATAATTTTGTTTTTAGGAAGGCCAATAACTGTTTTGTTAAAAAATCGACATCGTTTGAAAATCCATATTTTTTATTTGAAAATTTTTGGGCTAAAAATCTAACTGCGGAATTATTAACTACTACATTTTTCTTAAAAAATGCATTTTTTTGTTGATAATTCACCGTTTCAATTCATAATTTTTTCTTTTATTTTTAGATGAAAATTGAAGAACTTTGTTGAAAATTCGCTTTAAATTTATTAAAAATTATTTTTTTAAATACTCTATTTTTAGTAGAAAATTCATGTATTTTGTTGCAAACTAATTTCTTTGTTTAAGCATTTAACTATTTTGTAAAAGTTCATTTTTCATTTGATTATAAATTTATTTTTCGTACTAAAAATATAACTATTCCATTATTGATTGAAAATTTATCTTTTTCAGTAACAAATTAATGCATTTTGTTGAAAATGCTTGAAAATCCTTCTGTAAAAAATTAATATTTGTTTTTGAAAATTCATCTTTTTGGTAGGATATTCAACTATTTGGTACCAAATGTATTTTTTAATTAATTACTTTAGTTAGAAATTTAACTATTTGGCTGAAAATTGTTTTTTTTTTCATAAATTAATTTTTTTTTAACTGAAAATACAATTATTCTATTTTTGTTTGAAAATCCATGATTTTTGTTCAAAATTCATTTTTTGTGGTGGAAAATCAATTCTTTATTGTTAAAAATTCATCTTTTTTGTAGAAAATCCAACTATTTGGTACAAAATTCATTTTTTTTTATCAAAGACTCATTATAATAGTTCAAAATTAATTTATTTTGTTGAAAACTAATTTCTCTGTTTAAAAATCTAACTATGTTGACGAAAATTCTTTTTTTTTTATCATTTTTTTTAACTGCAAATATAAGAATTCTACTTTTAGGTGAAAATCCATGAACTTTGTTTAAAATTCGTGATTTGTTGTGGAAATTTTATTTCATTAGTTGGAATTTAATATTTGGGTTCAAAATTAAATGTTTTGGTTATTTTTTAAAGATTTTGTTGAAAATTAGTTTGATGCAAAATCCTGTTAAATAAAACAAGAATCCAACGACCAAATTTGGACCACAACGAATAAACAAAAACCAAAAATTCTATTCTAATCTGAAAAAAA
Organism: Belonocnema kinseyi; assembly: GCF_010883055.1. Classification (NCBI taxonomy): domain Eukaryota; kingdom Metazoa; phylum Arthropoda; class Insecta; order Hymenoptera; family Cynipidae; genus Belonocnema; species Belonocnema kinseyi. Next base: position 57,260,609 of record NC_046662.1, on the reverse strand, counting down.
AACAAAAAACAAAAACAATTTTCGGACAAAAATAAAAAAGAGTAAAGAAAAATGAGAAGGCAGCCAACGACGTTAAATGGGATTTTTAATTTGGATTTAGGTCTAATTTAAATTTCTTAAATTTTGAAAATTAGTTTTTTATTGGTTAAAAGTAATTTTTTCCAAAATGTAAATATTATAATTTTTGGTTTGAAATTCATGTATTTCGTTGCAAATAATTTATTTAATTAAAGTGTAACTGTATTGTTGAAAATTCGCTTTTTTTAACTATAAATATAATTATTCTATTTTTGGTTGAAAATGAATCTTATTAAATTAAAAATTCATGTATTATGTTGATAAGGCATGTATTTCGTTGAAAATGTTTCCTTTTTTGGTGAAAAATTAATCTTTATGGATGCAAATTCATTTCTTCGGTTAAAAATTTAATTATTCTGTGTTTGGTTGAAAATTTATCTTTTTTAGCAGAAAATGTAAGAACTTGTTTGGAAAATCAAGTATTTTGTTAATAATTCATCTAATTTGTATAAAATTAATCTTCTCAGTAAAAATGAACTCCTTGGATAAATCTTGAACATTGTCCTTGAAAATGTATTTTTTTGTTCAAATTTTTATTAAAAAATGCAAAACTTAGATTTTAGTTGAAAATCTATCTCTGCTTGAAAATTTATCCATTTTTTGAAAATTTATTTGTTGAGAATTAATTGTTTTAACTAAAAATGTATCTATTTCATTTCGAGTTAAAAAATTGATATTTTAAATTGAAAATTAATCTTTCATATTAAAAAATTCATGTATTTTTTTTTTTGAAAATTCGTCGCTTGTGGTGGGTGATGAATCTTTATTATTGAACATTCATCTTTTTGGCAGAAAATTCAACTATTTGGTTAAAAATGCATTTTCAATTAAAGGTTCTTCATTATAGTTTAAAATTAATTTAATTTGTCGAAAATTAATTTCTCTAGTTAACTATTTAATTATTTTGTTGAAAATTTATTTCTTTTTTACAAATTAATTTTTTTAAACTGAAAATACAATTATTCTATTTTTGATTTCAAATTTATGATTTTTGTTGAAAATTCCTCTTTTGTGGTAGAAATTTAATCTCATCAGTTGAAACTTCATATTTTTCGTTCAAAGTTAATTTTCTTGGTTGAAAATTTAGTTTTTTGTTAAAAGAGAGTTTTTTATTGTTTAAAAATAATTTTTTTTCAAACTATAAATATTACATTTTTTAATAGAAAATTCGTAAAAATGAGAATTACTGTAAAAATAAGTATTTTATTTTTCTGAAAAATCGCGATTTTTCTAAATTTAATTCTGCCATTTTTTGTTCAAAATTCATTTCTTAGTTTGAAAATTAAACTATTTCATTTTTTGTTTGAAAATTAATCTTTTTCCGTTTAAAGCTCATGCATTTTTTTTAATTTGTCTTTTGGTAGAAAATTTATCTTTTGATTCCAAAATTAACTTTTTTGATTGAATGTTCATCAAAAATTCAGTGTTTGATGTTAAGTATATTTCTTTATTTTATATTTGTAATGTTTCACTAATATTTTGTATCCAAAAATGAATTTTTTACCTCAAAATGTAAATATTCTATTTTTGCTTGAATTTGTTTTCAGTTGAAATTTCTTGTATTTTGCGAAAAATTATTTTGTTGTTTTTAAAATGCATTTTTATGGTTAAACGTTAATTTATTTGGAAAATAATTAGTTTTCCTCATAGAAAATTAATTATGTGTTATATTTTAAGTTAAAAATTGACCTGTTTTAAGTAAAAATTTAAATTATTTTTTCGTTCGTATTTTGGTAGAAAACTAACTTTAGTTGTTAAAAATTCATATTTTCCTTAAAAGTTTATACTTTCGGTTTTAAAATCAATTTTTTGTAGGAAATTCTTCTCTTTTTTTGCTTTAAACGACAAAAAAAGAGACGTTGAAAAAAATAATTATCTTTTCAATGAACGTGCTCAATAAGAAATATAAGAATAGGATTCTCAACAAAAAGTGTAACTTTTGATATTTTCACACCAAAAAATTTATTTTAAATCATAAATAGTCGCATTAAATTAAGAAACTCAAATTTTCATCTGATTAGTTAAATCCTCAAATGGTGTAAAATTCCATTACCATTATGACTAAAAATGTCTGAAATAAATTCAGAAATAATTATTTTTCATTAACATCATTATTATTATTTCCTGGAAGTCAGGTTTTTTTTACCCCCTAAAAAAATAGAGTCGTCAGGAAAAATGAAAAATTGGTCAGGAAAATTCAGGAGAAGTATAATAAATAATTAATACTTCTAATTAAATTTTCAAAAAAATATATTCTAGGTTACACCAACCCAGGGTTTTAATATAAAAAGCGTGCAAAGTGAAGGTTTCAAACTGAACGTTTGGGACATTGGAGGAGCTCGAAAAATCAGACCCTATTGGCGAAACTATTTTGAAAACACAGATGTCCTCGTAATTCAATTTTCTTTCCAAAATATTTTGCAACTTTTTTGTAAAAAAAAATATTTCTAATTAGATTTTTATCACTGCAGATTTACGTGGTTGACAGTGCCGATATAAAGAGGCTGGAAGAAACGGGACAAGAGCTTTCCGAGCTTTTATTGGAAGATAAGCTGCGTAATGTTCCTTTGTTAGTTTATGCAAATAAACAAGATATTGGCCAGGCTGTTACGGCAGCTGAAATTGCCGAGGGTTTAGGATTACATAATATTAAAGACCGTGATTGGCAGATACAATCTTGCATTGCAATCGAGGGCAAAGGAGTCAAGGTACCTATTGAAACTTTTGAAATTTTTGAAAATTCGCTAAAAATCTCTACTTAAGGTTATCCTTTTCGTTATGAATTTCACTATTTCTTTGAAAATTTAACAATTTTCTTGAAAATATATCCTTTTTGGTTTCAAATTCGACTGTTTTGTTAAATTACATTAAATTTATTTTTTGACCGGGAATTTTACAAATTAAAAAAGAATCCTTCCAACTTTAATTTTAACCATTTCTTAAATAATTAGCGTAATTTTGATCTTTCTCGATTATATTATTCAGTTCAGAATAGGTAATTCGAAAATTTTCCATTTTTAGTTTATAAACCTACATTTCAATATAAGAATTTTAAAATGCAGTTTTAAAGACTTAAACAAATAAAAATTAGAAACGTTTAAAATAGAAGATTTTTTATAACAAACATTTTTGGTTGATCAACTGTTAATATAAATTAATTAATGTTTTTTAAATTGAATTGTACCTTAAGATTTAAAAGATATATAATATTTGATTGTACCATTTTTAAACCATGAAATTTGAAATTTTTCAATTGAAAAAAATAACAATTAATAAACATTTAGAAATATTTGACGATTAATTTAAAATCAGAAATTATAAATTAAATATTCAAAACTAAAAAAAAAAAAACTTTTAACGTTACAATTATAATTGTTCTATTTAACCAAACTTAATTTGTAAGTCAAATTGTTGAATTTTTATCTATAAATAACAGTTGAATACCTTTTATTCTTTAAAAAAAATTCGAGCAATTTGAAGAGTTATTTAGAAGATTTGAAAAAATTCAAAATTAATGAAAAATATCCAAAGTTCGGTGAAACTTGCCCAAGGCCTAATTTAAAACAAAATATAGATATTGGCAGATTTTGAATAAAAAATTTAGAAGCCTTTTACGAATTCTTGCAGGCTTCAGAAGAATAAAAAACATTTCCTAGGAAAATTTTAAAGGAATTTTTATTTCAATAAACTAATTTTAAGAGAATATTTAAAAAGATTTATAATGATTTACAAAATTTTCAAAAATGAATGTGGAAGATTTTATGAAAATTTTTTTAATTTGGCAGAATTTGAAAAAAAAAAAAATTAATTTGAAAAAATGTAAAACAGCTCCTAGATATTTCAAGATTTAAAAATAAATTTTCGAAGCATTTTAATGATTTTCAAACTATTTAAAATTAAAATAAGTTAATTTTGAATTTGTACAGGGAACTTTTAATTTCTTAAAAATTTATAATTGGAACTAGAATTTATCCAGTAAAAGAATAACTTTGACTTGGAAATTGAATTTTCAAATTTTAACAAATCCGGAGCTAGTACTGGAAATTTTCGAAAAGGGGCGAAATTCTAAATTGAAACAGGATATTTTTCCAAAGAAAGCTAATTCTGAGTTGAAACAGAGAATTTTCAAATTTTAGCCAATTCTAAGTTGAAACTGGTATTTATTCAAAAGAATGATAATTTGGCTTGGAACAGGGAATTAAAAATTTTAATAAATTCCGAGCTGGAACCGGGATTTTTTAAAAGAAACAATTCTAATTTTCATTCTAAGTTGAAACGAGTTATTATTGAACAAAATTTAAATTATTGGAACAGGGGATTTTACGGAAATTCTAATTTTTTGTTGAAATGGAGAATTTTCGAAAAGAATTAAAATTTCAGATTCAGGCAGGGAATTAAAATTTTTTAAATAAATTTGGAGCTGGAACAGGGAATTAAAAAAAAAAAGAATTCTAAGTTGAAAGCGATATTATCGGAAAAATTAAAATTGTGAATTGAAACAAAGAATTTTACAAAAATTATAGTTCTTTAAATTGGATGAAATGGAGAATTTTCAAAAAGAATTAAAATTCTGAATTTGAACAAGGAAATTTTCGAAAAGAATTAAAATTTCGGATTTGAGAATTTTTAATAAATTCCAAACGGAACAGGGAGTTTTTAAAAAGAGTGAATTCTAATTCTAAGTTGAAACTCGAGTTTTTCGAGAAAAAAAATTATAATTATGTATTGGAACAGGGATTTTTACAGAAAAATTGTGATTCTTAGTTGAAACGAAGAATTTTCGAAAAGTATGAAAATTCCGGTTTTGAACGAGGAATTTTCAATTTGCAACCAATTTTGAGCTGGAACTAGCTATTTTCGAAAAAATTTTAAAATAATCATTAAAACAGGGAATTTCACTAAAAAATTCTAATTACTACAATTGGTGGAAATGGAAAATTTTCGAAAAGAATTAAAATTCCGGATATGAACAGGAATTTTTTCGAAAAGAACTAAAATTTCGGATTTAAACAGGGAAGTAAAAAATGTTAATACATTTCGAGCTGGAATAGGAAATTTTTTATAGAATGAATTCTAAGTTGAAATGCGATATTTTCGAAAAATTAAAAATTTTAATAAATTCCGAGCTGGCACCGGGATTTTTTTAAAGAATGAATTCTAATTTTAAATTTAAGCGCGATTTTTACGAAAAAAATTTAAATTATTAATTGGAACGGGGAATTTGCAGAAAAATTATAATTCTTCGTTTAAATGCAAAATTTTCGAATAGTATGAATATTCCGGATTTGAGCAAGGAATTTTCAATTTTTAATCAATTTTGAGTTGGAACTGGAATTTAACCAGCAGAATAACAATTCTGAATGAAAAATTGAATTTTTCAAAGAATATTATTATTCTGTGTTGAAACGAGGTATTTTCAAAAAAAATTTAATATGATTTGAAACAGGGAATTTAAAAAAAATCTTACAATTGGTTCAAATGGAGAATTTTTGAAAAGAATAAAAATTTCGGATTTAAATAGGAAATTTTCAAGTTTCAATAAATTTCGAGCTGGAACGGGCAATTTTTTAAAATAAATAATTCTAATCCTAAGTTGAAAATTCATATTTTCGAATAAAATTAAAATTATGAATTGGAACAAGGAATTTTACAGAAAAATTAGAATTCTTGGTTGAAATGGAGAATTTTCGAAAAAATTAAAATTCTTTATTTGAACAGGGATTAAAAAAAAAATCTATTTCGGAGTGGAAATGATGAATTTTCTTAAATAATTAAAATTCTTAATTTAAACAGGGAATTTTCAATTTTTGCCAAGTCTGAGTTGGATTTGGAGTTTGTTAAGAAGAATAAAAATTCTCGATGGAAAATTGAATTTTTCAATTAAAATTATTATTCTGAGTTGAAGCGAGGTATTTTCTAAAAAAATTAAATTATGAATTGAAACAGGAAAGTTTTACAAGAAAATCTAATTAAAATTTTTCTGTTGGAAAGTGTTAGTGGCTTCATTTTATACGTGTAAATTATTGATCATTTAAATGCTAAATTTTTTAATGAAACCACTTTTAAACTTCGATTTTCAAAGTTTAAAATTCAAGATTTTCACTTTAAGTGCTTTTATTTGCAATTTAAAATGAAACTTCTGGGTTGAAAATTCCATTTCTTGTCCAAAATCTATATATTTTTTAACATGGTTGAAAATTTCGTTTGGTTGCAAATTAAACTTTTTGGTAAAAAATTTAATTAATTTGTTGAAAATTTAATTACTTTCTTGCAGATTCAACCATTTTATTAAGACATCTTTATCGCTCGAAAATTCTATTGTTTTTTGTTTAAATTTGTTTTTTTATATACTTTCCATTTCTTTGCTGAAAATGAATTTTGTTGTTGTTGCAAATTAAACTTTTTGGATCTTTAAAGAAAACTCGCCATTTTGCTTGAAAATATTAATTTGAAAATGCAACTATTTTTTGTCGAATATTCATCTATTTAGTTTAAAAAATTAACTATTTTTTTTGGAAATTTCATTATCTTGCTAAGTTATTTCTTTGGAGAAATATTAAACTGTTTTATTAAAAATTTGTACTTCTCTATTGAAAATTTATCTTTCTTGGCTGAAATTAGTTGTTTAAAATTCTACTATTTTGTTAAAGATATCTTCGTTCCTCGAAAATTCTATTGTTTTATTAAATATATTTCTTTTTGGATAGAAATTTCATCTTGTTAAAACTGTACTTTTCTTCACTGAAAATTAACTTTTTTATTGAAAGTAAAAGTTTCTGGGTCTTCTGTAAAATCCGCATTTTTGACTTAAAATTCAACAATTGGCTTGATAATTGATCTTTTTAGTTTAGGAATCTAATTTTGTCACAACAATTTGTCAAAAATCTATTTATTTTTGTAAAATTATATTTTTGGAAGAAAATAAAACAGTTTTTTGAAAAATTCGTCCATCTATATTGAAAATTCATCTTATTTTATTGTAAATCTTTTTTGTTTGAGAATTCAAATATTTGGTAAAAAATTAAACTAATTTGTTGAAAATTTAATTATGTTGTTAAACAATGAATTAATTTGTCAGAAATCTTTGTTGCACGAAAATCTTCTGTAAAATCCGTCTTTTTGACTTAAAAATTCAAATATTTAGTTGAAAATTAGTTTAAAATTCAAATTTTCTGTCAAAAATATACTTTGTATATTGTATTTTTTTATATACTTTGATCAAGTTATATTTTTTAGGCTGAAAATTCCACTATTTAGTTTTAAAATTAAATTAATTTGTTGGAAATTTAATTATTTTCTTGAAGATTTAACTATTTCGTTAAACAAATATAAAAAACAATTGTAGATACAGCAGATCCAAACTGTTTTTCCATTCTTTGACCGTTTTAATTTTCAATCAGTATTTTAGCTAAATTCAGCAAATGTTCGGTCTTACGGTCAATGATAAAATCAAAATAAAAGCATCCGAAATAACATGTGA
>NC_046662.1:57251318-57252951 GCF_010883055.1 Belonocnema kinseyi | reverse complement strand
TAATCTATCACAAATCAATTAAATTTTCAACAAATTAATTTAATTTTTAACCATGTAGTAGAATGTCCAACCAAAAAAGATCTTAAACCAAGTAAAATGAATTTTCAATCGAGAAGGACAACTTTTCTATAAAAAAATTGAATTTTCTTCCAAAAAATATAACTTTATGAAAGAAATTTAATTTTTGACAAAAAATTGAATTTTCAACCTTAAGAGATGAATTTTCAAATAAATAGTTGCATTTTTATATTAGACAGAAGAATGTTTCAGATGACCCAAAAACTTTCACTTTGAACAACAACAAAAATTTAAGTTTTAACCAAGTAAAGTAAATTTTCAATCCAGATGGACGAATTTTTAAGAAAAAAGTTGAATTTTCTTCCAAAAAATATAACTTGATCAAAGTAATTAAATTTTTGACAACGAATTTGAATTTTCTACATAAAAAATGAATTTTCAACTAAACAGTTGCATTTTTATATCAGAAAAACAAATTTTTTAGAAGACACAAAAAACTTTCAATTTTAATAAGCACAAAAATTTAATCTTTAACCAAGTAAAATGAATTTTCAAGAAAAAAATTGAATTTTCTTCCAAAAAATATAATTTTATAAAAGTAATTAAGTTTTTTACAACAAAATTTGAATTTTCAACCTTAATAGATGAATTTTCAAGAAAATAGTTGAATTTTAAAGTCAAAAAGATTGATTGTACACAGGAGCCAATAACTTTCATTTAAAAAAATTGATTTTCAATAAAAAAACGGTAAATTGTTAACCCAGAAAGATGAATTTTCGATTAAAAAAGTGAAAATAATAGGATTTTTGAGCAACAAAGATATCTTTAACAAAATAGATTAATCTTTGAAAGAATAATTAAATTTTCAATAAACAAATTTAATTTTTAACTAAGTAGTAGAATTTCCAACCAAAAAAGATTTTCAACCAAGTTAAATGTATTTTTAATCCAGAAGGACGAATTTTCAAAAGAAAATAGCTGAATTTTCTTCAATAATTATTAACCAGAAAAGATGAATTTTCTATTCAAAAAGATAAAAATTGTCAAATTTTCGAGCAACAAAGATGTATAACGAAATATTTGAATCTTTAAAAAAAAAATAAGTGTTCAACAAATTAATTTTATTTTTAACTAAATAGTAAAATTTACAACCAAAAGAGATTTTCAAACAAGTAAGATAAATTTGCAATCTAGAAGGACGAATTTTCAAGAAAACAGTTGAACTTTCTTCCAAAAAATATCAATTTATTAAAATAATTAAATTTCTGACCAATTTTTGTGACAAAGTGAGATTTTCAACTTTAAAAGATGAATTGTCAAGTAAATTGTGGAATTTTTAAGTAGAAAATACGGATTTTACAGATATAATAAAAACTTTCATTTAAAAAAAAAGTTTATTTTCAGTGATAAAAGTTAAATTTTTAATTAAAAAAAATAAATTTTCCATTAAAAAATACGAAAGTTCAACATAAAAATAAAATTTTTGAGCTAAAATATGTTTTTAACGAAATAACGTTCCAATTATGTGACATTTTTCATAAATTTTGGAGCCTCTCCAATATCTTAGAGGCTTCAATCAAATTTTTTTGTTTATTTTTTGACTCAGGTATGTTTT
>NC_046662.1:57248008-57251218 GCF_010883055.1 Belonocnema kinseyi | reverse complement strand
TATATCTTTTTTAGTTAGGAATTCAACGATCAGGTTAAAAAATTAATTAATTTGTTGAGAATTTAATTATTTTGTTAAAGATTCATTTATTTTGTTAAAGACAGCTTTGTCGCTTGAAAATTCTATTGTTTTGTTAAATATTCGTCTTTTTTTGTTTAGAAAATTCATCTTTTTTAGGTTAGCAAATACCTTTTTTCATTGAGCATAAACTTTTTTTCTTGAATGTGAATTTTTTTGGCCTTCTAAAAAATTCATATTTTTAAGTTGAAAATTCAAATTTTTTTGTCAAATATTTAATTATTTTTATAAAGATATATTTTTTGGAATAAAATTTAACTGTGTTCTCCAAAAATCAACGTCCTGGATTGAAAAATTATTTTGTTCGGTTGGAAATCCTTTTTCCTTGGAAAGTCAACTATTTGCTTAAAAATTAAATTAATTTGTTGAAAATTTAATTATTTTGTTAATAATTCAACTCTTTTTAAAGGCATGTTGCTCAAAATTTGAAATCTTGAAAGTTCAAGTTTTTGAATTTTCTGTAAAATTCCCCGTTTTGTCTTGAAGATTCAGCAGTTATTTATTTGAAAATTCATCTTTTTAAGTTGAAAATTCAAAATTTCAGGTTAAAAATTTAATTGCTTTGATAAAGTTATATTTTTTGGAAGAAAATTGAACTGTTTTCTAAAAAAGTCCTTCTTCTCGATTGAAAATTCGTCTTACTTGGTTGAAAATCGGTTGTGGTTGGTAATTCATCTATTTTCTTTAAAATTAAATTAATTAGTTAAAAATCGATTGTTTTGTTAAATATTCGCCTTTTTTGTTTAGAAAATTCATCTTTCTTGGTCAAGAATTTACATTTTTTCGTTGAAAATTCACTTTTTTCGTTGAAAGTGAATTCTTTTGGGTCTTCTAAAAAACATCATTTTTTCGACATGAAAATGCAACTATTTGGTTGAAAGACAGTTAAAAATTCATCTTTTTAAGTTGAAAATTAAAATTTTTTTTCTCAAATATTTAATTATTTTTATAAAGTTATATATTTTTTTCTTGAAATAAAATTCGACTGTGTTACGGAAAATTTATCCTCCTGGATTGAAAATTCATTTTGCTTGGTCGGATATCTTTTTTCCTTGGAAATTGACTTTAATAAAGTTATTTTTTTTTTAAAGAAAATTCAACTATTTTCTTTAAAAATCATCCTTGTGGATTGAAAATTTATCTTACTTGATTGAAGTTAAAATTTTTTTTGTTGAAAGTGAAAGTTTTTGGGTCTTCTAAAAAATTCTACTTTCTGACATGAAAATTCAACTATTTATTTGAAAATAAAAAAATTTTTGTCAAAAAATGTATTTGCTTTGGAAGTTACATTTTTTGGAAGAAAATTGATCTGTTTTCTTAAAAAAAATCGTCTTTCTGGATTTAAAATTTATCTTACTTATTCGGAAATGTACTTTTTTTGGTTGAAAGTCAACGTTTTTAGGTCTTCTAAAAAACATATCTCTCTGTCATGAAATGTCAACTATTTATTTGAGAATTCATCTTTTTAAGTTGAAAATTCAAAATTTTACGTCAAAATTTAATTGCTTCGATGAAGTTATATTTTTTGGAAGAAAATCCAACTGTTTTCTGAAAAATTCGTCCTCCTGATTGAAAATTCCTCTTACTTGGTTCAAATTCTGTTTTTGTTGGAAATTCATCTATTTGCTGAAAAATTAAATTAATTTGTTAAAAATTTAATTATATTTTAAAGATATAATTATATTGTTAAAGACCTCTTTTTTATTCAAAAATGTAATGGTTTTGTTAAATATTCGTCGTTTTTGTTTATAAAACTCATCTTTCTTGGATAAAAATTTACCTTTTTTCATTGAAAATAAACTTTTTTTGTTGCAAGAATTTTGTTGGGTCTTCTAAAAAAAAAAATCTGTTTTGGTTGGAAATTCATCTACGTTCTTAAAACTTAAATTAATTTGTTGGAAATTTAATCATTTTGTTGAAGATTCAACTTTATATCTAAAAACCTCTTTTTTGCTAGAAAATTCTGGTGTTTTGTGGAAGTTTAATTTTTTTTTAGAAAATATATATTTCTTTGGTAAAAAATTTACCTTTTGTCATTGAAAATAAACTTTTTTTAAAGTGAATTTTTTATGGGTAGTTTTAAAAAATTAATTTTTTCGACTTGAAAATTCAACTATTTAAATGAAAGTTAGTAATAAAATTTATCTTTTTAAGTTGAAAATTCAAAAATTTTGAAGTTATATTTTTTACAAGAATCAACTATTTTCTGAAAAATTTGTCTTACCTGGTTGAAAATCTGTTTTGATTGGAAATTCATCTATTTGCTTAAAAATATAAATTAACTTGTTAAAAATGTAATTAAGTCTTTTTTGTCAACTTTTCTGTCAAAAACTTAATTACTTTGATAAAGTTATTTTTTTAAAAAGAAAATTCAACTGTTTTCTTAAAAATTTGTCCTTCTGGATTGAAAATTTAACTTGCTTGGTTGAAAATAAACTTTTCTTTTTGTTGAAAATAAAAGTTTTTGGGTCTTCTAAAAAGTTCGTCTCTCTGACAAGAAAATTCGTCTATTTATTTGAAAATTCATCTTTTTAGTTTGAACTTGGTTGAAAATCTGTTTTGATTGGAACTTCATCTTTTTTCTGAAATATTAAATTAATTTTTTTAAAATTTAATTATTTTTTTGAAGATTCAACTATATTGTTAAAGACCTCTTTGTTGCTCCAAAATTCTATTGTTTTTTTTTTTAATTTTCTTCTTCTTTGTTTAGATGATTCATCTTTCTTGAATACAAATTTACGTTTTTTTATTAAAAATAATCTTTTTTGGTTGAAAATGAATTTTTTTGGGTCTTCTAAAAAATTCTTTTTTTTCCACTTGAAGATTCAACTATTTGGTTGAAAGTCAGTTAAAAATTCATCTTTTTAAGTATAAAATTCAAATTTTTCTGTCAAATATTTCATTATTTTGATAAAGTTATATTTTTTTAAATAAAATTCAACTCTTTTCCCGCAAATTCATCCTCCTGGATTGAAAATTCATTTTCATTTGTTGGAAATCTTTTTTTATTGGAAATTTAACTATTTGGTTAAAAATTAAATTAATTTTTAGAAAAATTCATTATTTTGTTAATGATTTAACTGCTGGAAATTTAAAATTTTGAAAGTTAAAGTTTTTGGGTCTTCTGTAAAA
>NC_046662.1:57224061-57247983 GCF_010883055.1 Belonocnema kinseyi | reverse complement strand
CCCCCCCCCCCCCCGTTTTGTCTTGAAGATTCAGAAGTTATTTATTTGAAAATTCACCTTTTTGAGTTGAAAATTCAAAAATTTTGGTCAAAAATGTAATTGGTTTAATAAAGTTATATTTTTTAAAAAGAAAATTCAACTGTTTTCAGAAATATTCGTCTTTTTGTATTGCAAATTTATTTTAGTTGGTTGAAACTCTGTTTTGGTTCGAAATTTATGTATTTTCTAGAAAAATTACATTAATTTGTGAAGAATTTAATAATTTTGTTGAAGATTCAACTATATTGTTAAAGAATTCTTTTTTTCTAAAAGATTCTATTGTTTCGTTGAAATTAAGTTTTTTTTTAGAAAATTCATCTTTCTTTGGTAAAAATTTACCCTTTGTTATTGAAAATAAACTTTTTTTAAAGTGAATTTTGTATGGATCGTTTTAAAAAATTCATTTTTTCGATTTGAAAATTCAACTATATGGTTGAAAGTCAGTTAAAAATTAATCTTTTTAAGTTGAGAATTTAAATTTTTTTGTCAAATATTTAATTATTTTTATAAAGATATATTTTTTGGAATAAAATTTAACTGTTTCCCCAAAAATTCATCCCCCTGGATCAAAAATGGATTTTCTTTGGTTAGAAATCTTTTTCCTTGGAAATTCAACTATTTGGTTAAAAATTAAATTAATTTGTAGAAAATTTAATTATTTTTTTAATGATTCAACTATTTTTTTAAAGACATCCTTGTTACTCGAAATTTGAAAATTTGAATGTTAAAGTTTTTACCTCTTTTGTAAAATCCCGCATTTTGTCTTAAAAATTCTAAAGTTATTTATTTAATAATTCGTCTTTTTAGGCTGGAAAATCACTCTTTTTTTTGTAAAAAGTCTATTTTTTGTGATAAAAGTTATATTTTTTAAAAGAAAGTTCATTTGTTATCTTAAAAATTCGTCTTTCTGGATTGAAAATTAATCTTACTTGGTTGAAAATCTTTTTCGGTTGGAAATTCATTTAGTTTTAATTTTAAGAATTTTAAGCGTTTAAATGCAATCTGAAATTTACATAAGTTTTATTTAAATTATATTTTTCTAGTTTATGTTTTACATATTATTTTATTATATATTTAAATTATATGTAAATTAATATTTATTATTTATCTAGTATTTATTTTGACATTTGTTTAATATTTAAAAATGTATTTATTAAAAGTAATCAATATTTAATATGTAATATTACAAATTCAAATAATCCCAATGGTATTAAAAATTCTGAGGCTGAACTCGTAAACATTTTTTTCAGGAGGGTTTGGAGTGGGCTTGCAGAAGTATTAAAAAAAAATAATCCCAAGAAGAGGAATGAAGATGGGATATGTTTGCAGTATAAAAAGTGAATTACAAATACTTTCGCGTACATACACTTTATTTGGTTTTACCTAATATTTACAAGGATTGCTATGATTATTATCTATATTTATATTTATATTTCGCGTCGCGTTGAGCCGATCTAGTCGTTTGACTTCCGTCCACAATAATTAATTTATAATTCCTTTTATCAGACTTTACTAAAGCGTAGGGGCAACGTCTCTACAGTGGATAATCTTTATTTAAAAATACTATTACAATTTATCTAAAATAATTTACTTAATTTATTTAAAAGTTAAAAGATCAGTTTCTTAACTTTTAAATAAATAAAATTAATTATTTTCATTATATTTCTGCACTTAATTAATAATTATCCACTCTAGGATGAATTTTATCCACTGTAGGAAGTGTGCCCGCGGGATTGGTGCCTGCTATTTTTTTTTAATTGTAAAAATGGGGCTTTTCCTCAAATTTTAATATAGGCGAGTGCAAATACACTTAAAAGCACCTTGAAAAAATACAACATGTACCTTTTAAAGTCCATATTAAAGATATAAATACTATGAATACAAAACAGGCCTTAAGTCGTAGACTACATGAAAACGTATTTCGTTTTTTCTCCTTGTTTAACGTCCTCGGAATCGAGGACAGTTTGAAAAATCGGGTCTCGATTTTTTTTCTTTATTATTTAATTATTGTCTTTGCCAAGGAAGAACCTTAAACTAGCTTAGGGGCTCAAAAATCGAGGTAAGATCGAGGATTCATTTGTGTTCGCGATTATTTGGTCTTGAACATGAATTATCGATGCTCAATAACTGGCAGTCTCTTTCAGAATTCATACAGACATCATCAACCGCATTAAAGCTCGCTGTGTGAGTACTCTGTAGTCACTTTGAGTTCCTCTTCGTGAAAAACTGAACAGTCAACTGGATACTTTTCCTGAAATAATTTAAAAAATAGATTTTTAGTCATATAATAACAAATTTTATTTTTTATGTTAATTCCCTCCAACTTTTATTTCAACCTTTTTTTTTTAAATAATTAGTTACATTGTGATCTTTTTTAATTATAATATCATTCAGTTTAGAATGCGTAATGCAAAAACGTTGCACTTTGAAAAAATCTTATTTTAGATTTTGAAATTGACATTTGAATTAAAGGAATTTAAAATACAGTTTTAAAAACTTAAACAATTAAAAAAAAGAAGTGTTTAAAATCAAAGATTTTTGATAACATATATTTTTAGTTGAGCAACTGCGAATATAAATTATTAAATGATTTTTTAAATTGAATTTTACCTTAAGATTAAAAAAAAATAATAATAATGGTTTGTACAAAACGTTTCGGCATCAGTTCACAGTTTCATAATTTCCAGACTTTCACGTTAAAAATTAAATTGTTTCAATTGAATAGTTTTAAACAAATTTAAACGCCCTATCCAAACTTTAGAAATTATTTATAATTGTAAAATAAATTAAAAATAATATATTTATAATTGAAGGCTTTTATTAAATTTCGGTCTAAAATATTTTATTTTTAAACTATGGAATTAAAAAATTTTCAATTTAAAAAAAGAACAATTATTTAATATTCAAAAATATGTGATTGTTAATTTAAACCCAGAAATTATGAATTAAATATTCAAAACTTTTAAGAAATAAACTTAAAACTTTACAATTTTATTGCTCTATTCAAACAAATTTAATTTGTTTGTCAAATTGTTGAATTTTGATGTATAAATAACAGCTGAATACCTTTTTTTGTCAGAAAAATTCGATTATTAGAAGATTTGGTAAAATTAAAAATTAATTTAAAATTTGGAATGATTTCAAATTTCGACCGAAAAATTTAGAAGCTTTTTAAGAATTTTGATAGGTTTCAAAAGAATAATAACATTTTTTAAGATTGCTAAGAAAACTGAAAATCATTTTTTATTTTGTAAAATTATTTGAATTTCGAATAATCTTAAATGATAATTTGAAGTTGTGAAAAAATTTTAATAATAATTTTACGTTTAAAAAAATCTGAAACAACATGTAGATGTTTTAAGATCTTAAAATAAAATGTTGAAGCATTTTAAGGATTTTTAAACTATTTAAAATTAAAATAATTTAACTTTTAATCTAAACAGGGAATTTTTATATTTTACAAATTTATAGTAGGAGCTGGAGTTTATCCAGAATAATAAAAATAACAATTTTGTCTTGGAACACGGGAATTTTAAAATATTAAAAAATGCCGAGCTACTACTAGAAATATTCGAAAAGGAACAAAATTCTGAGTTGGAACAGGAAATTTTGTCAAAAAGTTCTAATTCTGAGTTGAAGCTGGGAATTTCCGGAAAATATTAAGATTTCAGAGTTAAACAAGGAATTTTCAATTTTTAATTAATTCTTAATTGGAATTGGAATTTATCCAGAAGAACAATAATTCTCAATGGAAAATTTAATTTTCTAAACAAAATTATTATTCTGTGTTGAAACGAGGTATTTTTGAAAAAATTTAAATTATGAATTGGAACAGGGAATTAAAAAAATTCTAATTCTCACAATTAGTTGAAATGGCGAATTTTCGACAATAATTAAAATTCTGGTTTTGAACAGGGAATTTTTCGTTAAAAAGTTCGTATTTTGATCTTGAAACGTTAACTTGAATCTTTTTCGGATGAGAATTCAACCATTAATATTATTTTTTCTGAAATACAAATTCATCTGTTTTAAGAGAAAATTCATCTTTTTTGGATAAAAATTCAACTGTTGTGTAGAAAATTCAATAATTGTTTTGAAAAGTCATACTTTTTGGTTTAAAATTCTGCTGTTTTGTTGAAAATTTAACTATTTCGTAGAGAATTTAAAACTATTTGGTAGAGAATTCAATTATTTGGTTAAAAATTCATCATTTTTGGTTGAAAAAAATTCATTTTTTTGGATTGAAAATTCCATTTTTTCGTAGAACATTATTTTTTGTTACAAAATTCATATTTTATTATTGACAAGTCAACTAGAATCATTTTGGATGAGAATTCCACTATTCAACAATTGTTTTCTGAATAAAAATTAATTTTTTTAAAGAGAAATTTAATCGTTTTTGAATAAAAGTGCAACTATTTGGTAGAGAATTCAACAATTTTGTTAAAAATGCCTTTTTCTGGATTGAAAATTCCATTTTCTTCGTAGAAGCGTATTCAACGGAAATTTTTTTTAACCGTAAATTGATTTAAAAACCAGCTAATTAGCGGAAAATTCATTTATTATTGTTTACAATTATCATTTTGGTTTTGCAAAGTGAACTGAAAATTTTTTTGAATAAAAATTTAACTATTTTTCTTAAGTTTTTTTCTCAATTCATCTGCTTTAGAAGAAATTTCATCTTTCTTGAATAAAAATGTAACAGTTCGGTTGAAAATTCTACCTCTTTTTTTAAAGTTTTTTTTTTTGATCCTAAAATTTACCTGATAAAAATCCATATGTTTCGTTGAAAATTCAACGAGTTTTTTGAAAAGTCATACATTTTGGTTGAAAATTCAATCCTTTGGATTGAAAATTAAATTTTTGCGATGACACTTATTTTGGTTGAAAAATGTATATTTTGTTCTTAAAAAGTCAACTGGAATCTTTGTCTGATGTGAATTCAACTATTTAAAATTTTTTTAATAAAAATTAATCTGTTTTAAGACTTTGTTAAGAAATAATTTTTTTTTGAAGATTAATATTTTTAGTTCAAAATTCATTTCTTTCGTTGTAAGTTGAACTATTTCGTTAAAAAATAATATTTTTAATTGATCAGTCCACTTTGATTGAAGGCTTATGTCTTTGGTTGCAAATTAAACTGTTTAGTCGAAAAGCCGTTTTTTGCTTTAAAATCAATTTTTTTCTGAAAATTTAACTTCCATTTTTTTAAGATTGATATTTTTTAATTGAAAATTCTACTTTTCTAGTCAGAAAATAATTTTCTTGGTTTCAAATTTTATCTTAGTTGGGTAAAAGTCCATCAGTTTCGTGGAAAATTAATTTTTTTCTGAAGTGATATTTTGGTTTCAAAATTCCATTTTTGCCGAGAAAATTCGTCTTTTGGCTTGAAGCTTCAACAATTAAGATAAACATTTATTTCTTCCTCGAGTGAAACATCTTTATTTGTTGAAAATTCGTCTGTTTGATTCAAAAATTCTTTTTTGTTGTTGTATAAATTGCATCTTTTTTCGTTGAAATATAAATAAAAATATATATAATAGGTTTCATTTGTAGTTTTTTTTTTGGGTAGAAAATTAATCTTCTTGATTAAAAATTAAATGTTTCGTAAGGTTCTAATTTTTTAAAAGTTTTTAATCGGTTTAAAGTCGAACAACTTGGTAAAAAATTAAACAATTTGGTTAAAAATTAACTTTTATCTTGAAATGTTGTTAAAAATTCAACTGTTAGGTTGACAATTCATGTATTTTGTTAAAAATTCGTCTTTTGGTAGAAAATTCGGCTATTTGATAAAAGATTCAATTAGTTGTTGAAAGTTTAAATATTTTATGGAGTGTTCATCCTTGTTTTAAATCAAATGAATCTTCTTGGTAAATAATCAACGTTTTCTTTAAATATGGAACTTTTTGGTTGCATTTTCAATTTCGTTCTTGAAAATTCATTTTTCTTTATTAAAGGTTTTTTATTATCAATTCCGCTATTTAGTAAAATATTAATTCAACAATTTAGTTGAAAATTTAATTATTTAATTAAAAATTGAACGACTTCGGTAGAAATGTAAGCTATTTGTTAGAAAATTTAACTATTACTTTTAAAATTATATTATTTTGTAGAAAATTCGTCTGTGTGGGTTAAAAATTAGTCTTGTCTGTTGAAAATTTACCATTTTAAAATTGAGAATAATTTTTTTAACTAAGAATTCAACTAATTCATTTTTGTTTCTAAACTTAACTTTTTTAGTTTTAAATTTAACTATAAAATTCAAAATTCTTGTATTTTATTGAAAATTTGTTTTTCCGTAGAGAATGAATCTTGTTGCTTGAAAATTCAGCTATTTGGTAAAAGATTAAAACTAGGTACAATATAACCTTGCGCCTATTTCAAAAATCGCTTAACAATTAAAAAGAGCCCGAAGAGCGGGAAGCCCTAGTTTCTAACTGCGCATGTGCCGAATAGTGCGGGTCTATTTAAAATTACTATGTATAAACTTGTAATATTACATTAATAATAAATTATTTAAAGAAATAAACTATTTCTTCGATGCACTTTAATTAATTTCTCGAAAGTAAAAATTAGTTAAAAATATTCATCGTTATTATTATTGATATTATTTATTGATTTCAAATAGATCCACGCTTTCCGGCACATGCGCAGTGGAAAAAATTGCTTACAGCTTGCTCATCGATACAAGGTCAGGTCAGCCAATGAACATCGATTGACAAAAATAACCTGAAGGTCGCGGTAAAGGTGGGAGCCTCGCCCCTCCCGGCTTGAAATTATGGAACGTGTACGTTTAAAGGCCGTGGAAATAGGCGGAAATCTACTTTACTCAAAAAACGACTAGTGTAATAAAAGAGGAATACGTTCATTTGCCGCAAATTTGAAATTACCTAAAAAAATACTTACATGACAGTTTTTACTTTCTACAATAGCTCCATACAGAGACCAGAAATTAACACCGCCTCTGTTGCTAATGGCCCAGGCGGCTGGGAAACTGGCAAATTTGGTTATTTGACTTCGCATTTGGGACGACTTAGTATCTTCCTCGTCCTTCTGATTAATAGTACAAAAGATGTGATTGGCACATTTTGGTAACTTCGTTGCCCACTTGTAAGCACGATATGCCTGTAAAAAGGAAAATTTAATTTATATTTCTTAAAAATCGTTTTTCTGAAAAGGCAGAGAAGTGAGGGGAAATGAGAATGGAGAAGTAGGGGAAATTAGGGGAGGGTAAGTAGTGGAATTGAGAGGAGGGGAAGTACTGAGAATCAAGGAAGAGAAAGTAATGGTTAAGTAGTCAGTGGTGGTGAAGGAAGAGGAAGTAAGGAAAATAAGAGGATGGGAATTAGAGAAAGTGAGGAGAAGGAGCAAGGGAAGAAATAAGGAGTTAGGAAGTAGGATGTGTTAGGGGAGGCAAACTAGTAGAAGTTAGTCGTGAGGGGTGAGGGACTATAGGGTATGATGAATAGGATCATTGTGAACAAATTAGGAAGTACTAAGTGGGGGAAATTAGAAATAGGAAAGTAGAGAAAATAATAGGAGGGGAAATTGTGGAACTGAGAGGTTGGTAACTGGGAGAAGGGGAAGTACGAGGAATGAGGTATTGGGAAGTATGGGTTATGTAGTCAGGGGAGGTGAAGGGAGAGCTAAGCAGTCAGAGGAAGTGAAGGGAGAGGGAAATAACGGAATAGAAATTATAGGAAATGAGGAGAGGAAACAGTGTGAAGGAGTGAAGGCGTGAAGGAGTAGGGTACATAAGGGGTAGAATCATTAATGAGAAATAAGGGGGTAAAAATTAGAGGAAATGAGGGGAGTGGAATTAGGAAAATGATAAATAGAGGGAGAGTAGGAGAAGTGAGTGTAAACGTGGAGTGGAGAAGTAAAGGAAATTATAGAAGGGAAATGAAAAATGGGGAAGTAGGGGGACTGAAGGGAGGGCTTGAAGGATATTGCGGGTGAGCAGAGAAGATAAAGATAAAACTTAATAAGGGGCGTGAGAGAATTGGAGTTTTAACTGCAGGGTGAAACAGGGAAGACAGAATTTAGGGAAGGAAGCGAAGCGATGGATGAAGTTGGATGAGCGGGTTGTAGGGGGGGGGGGGGGGGGGGGGGGGGGGGGGGGGGGGGGGGGGGGGGGGGGGGGGGGGGGGGGGGGGGGGGGGGGGTGAACGACTTATTTACGTCTTAATAGAATAGGAAACCCTTTTTTGAGGCGCAAGACGCCTAATTTGAATAATATTTTTTTAATTACCTTGAGCATGGGCGCAATAAGATCATTATTAATCGTGTCACTGAGTTTGTTACTTAATTCTCTAGCATTTATTCTAGAGACTATGAAACCTTTTTCTGATGCGAGGTTCATTAATTCTTGTACGTAAGCTACTGCAGGTTTAATGTACTGGATGCTGTCGACTTTTACGTTCAAATGTCGCTTTGCTACTGCGTTCACCAACCTACAAGCAACAATTATTAAAAGTTTTGCAATAAACACATTTTTTAGAGGATTCAATGTTGGAAATTTTCAAAAGCTAATTTTGAAATCTAATTCGCTTTTGAAAAAGAAAAATATAAGTGGGCGTAAAAATTCATTTTTAAAATCCCATGACTTTTCTCAAGCTAATTTTTCATTTTCTCTGACCATTATTATTTAAAGAACAAAATTGTAATATTGTGACCAGGAGAAACTAATTTCAACCCCAAAAAGCGGCTAACGCGAATTGAAAAAAATTTGCTGAAATTTCAAAAAAATTAAATGAAGCGATTAAGTAACTTTTTCACTCTCACTTTCGCAATTACTTTTTCGAATTTAACTTCTGTCTTCTTTTTTTAAACATTTTAATTAACTCAATAATAATAAAATATTTTAATTTTGGAAAAGTGGAAATGTAAATGAAAGTAAAAGAGTTGCATAATCGTGTCTAGGTAAATTTTCACAAATTCAGGATAAATTATCGAGACTTCAAAACAATTGAAGTTCAATTCCAAAGTATTTAAACAAATTGGAAATTTTTTTTTAATCCAAGAAATTATATAAATATCAGTAAAATTAGAGGAAAATAAAGAAAACAAATATTTGTATGAAATTCATAAGGATTTAAGGTGAATTTAAAAATTGCAAATAAATTGAAAACAATAAATAGAAATAAAGAAAGTTTTACCAGTAAGTCTGAAAGGAGTTGATAAAAATTCAAGGGAATTAAACAGAATTTGATAAGATGCCTAAGATTTCAAGGTAAGGACGAATTAAAGAAAATTGAAAAATATCCAATTAGTTGATTAGAATTGAGAGTTTAGGTTAAAGAACGTTTAGGACATTCAGAAGTTTGCAAGAAATTAAAAAATATTTTATAAATTTGTTTTAATTCTGCCTAAATTTACAAATATTTTTAATCTCTTCAAAATAGAAAAAATCCTAAATATATTTTTAACTGACTTGTAGTTCCTAAACACTTTAGATAATCTTTCAAAATAAAAATAAAATTGCCTTAAAATCTTGGAGATTCTTTTACAAAAATGTTGAAAATCTTTTGAAATGTTTTTAAAGCTTTTTAAATATTCCCCTTATATAATTAAATTTTTTAAAAATAAGAATTATTTTAAATTTGACTAGAAATCTTAAAAGAAATTCAATCCTCTTAAAGCTTTTCAAAATTCTGAAAAAGCTTATCATTGTTTAAAAAAAATCTATTTCGGATCCTGTGCAAACTGATTTTTACGGATCTTGTATGAAAATTACTAATAAAAAAGAGCGTCAAAAAAAATTTTTGGGTAAATTTAGGTATAAATTAACAAAATTGCATTTTTTGTTATTCTTCGAAATATCATATTTCACGATCTTGAAATAAAAAAGTACAAATCCGGTCGAAAAACAAAAAACACATTTGGATTTGTTTCTTTTTAAAACTATTTTTTAAAATTATTATATAATATGTGATATATTATTTAGAATATAATATTGAAGGGTGTTTTTGGTTTTTTGATCGGTTGCTTATTTTGTTTTTAATTATTTACAAAAGTTTCAAATCTATATATGTGGCAATATTCAGGATCTTCATATTTCGAAAGAGCCTCTCAATAGGGCGCCTCTAAGGGCTGTAGGGGACATTTTTCTCGGAAACGCGCTCTCTCCACCAGCGCCCTCTACCTCTGAATAAGGCGCTCTTTGCTGCATATAAAATATGTGGTACAGTGCGAGCCATATACATATACATACAAATTTTATTTCTAAATTATCGTTTTTTCTGTATGAAATATAATAGTTGGTCATTTTTTGGAGTAGTAAATTTGGTTAGAAACATGATGAAATTCTGTAAACAATTAATCATGGTTTATTTTCAAAGTTTCTAAAAATTGAGTCAGATATGTCTCCTTTTTTCTCAAACTGGTATCCTATTCTACTTATTGTAGGATAATTAACCAATTTTTGTACGTTTTTTCTAATGTTTAACAAATTTCTACTTGTTGAAATCATTTCTGTTTGCTTAAGCACTTTTTTCGAAAACTTCACAAAAATGATATAAAATAGAATACGTAAAATTATTTTTCTGACTAAATAGTGTATAGAAATAATATATTAAACATATTTTAATCGTTTTAACAAATATAGTTTTTTTTAACAATTACTTTTAAAAAAATATTTTAAAATCGTATTTTATGAAAAAAAAACATAATATTGAATAATTGCGAGGATTAGTAAATTCTGTTGAAAACTTAATGTGATGATTTAAACAATTTTTTTCCGTCGTCCATCTATTTTAAATTTGAAGGAAATTCGAAAGAAATCAACAATAATTCATTGTATAAAGCATGACACGAAGCTTTTACCAGAATTTAGTACATTAACCAAAAAAGTGGACATCTATCGCTCAATTTTTATATGTATATTTTGAAAATAAACAATAATTAATTATTTAAATAACTCATAATGTTTTTAAAAAATGTAATACTGTAAACAATAACTTTTACATTTCATTAAAAAATAAGATTTTTTTACATTTCCCGGGAAAAATAATTGTTAAAATAAGTTACACTTGTTTAAACATTTTAAAATTATTTTAAAAGTCTTTAGAGGTATTCAAGTTTTTAATTAGTCATTGTTCTTATGAAAAAAAGCGACGGACATATAGCTATTGGATTCTTGGATCATATTTAGTTCGATGTGGGGGGGGGGGGATTTTAAAAATAGAAGTTATTAGTATGGTTCCATTTCTAAAATTAAGGTGTACCTTCGCATCTAATTACTACACAGGAAAGTGTTCCACAGATGAGTGAAATTTGACTCAATTCTCCGTAATTACGAAAAAAGAACAATGTTCTACCTTTAATAGGTCATAACTTATGACCCCTCAAAGTTGGCCATTTTTGTCTGTTTACGGGCAAAAAAGTGAAGTTCAGTTTTTTCAAAATAAATTGTGCCAGTTTTAGTTTGCGTTAACGACGCCAGAGGATAAAATAGTCTACAAAAATCTGCGTAGATCTAAAAAAATGTATTTTAAAAACTTTCGAAAACTTTGTCTGAAATAAGTATATACAATTCATGTAGCATGTATAATACGTCTTTTGCCATTAATAAATAATTAATTGATTATAAAAAAAGCTCGCTATCATCACTTATGGGTACTTTTTGGCCTTATTCTTAGTATTTTCATGAAAAAAAAGTGATTGTAATTGATTGAAAATGTATGATATGTTTTTTCATCAATAAACTAATATGTTTGATTAATAATTGTTTATGAGAAAATTTTTTCATAACCATCCTTAAGTACTTTTTGAGTACTTTTCTGGCAAAAAAGTGATTATAATTGATTAAAAATGTGATATATACTTTTCATCAGAAAAAAAAACAAAATTTTTAATAATTGTTTATAACAATATCTTCTGATGAATACTTTTTATGCATTTAATTCCGTACTTACCTCCAATACACTTGTTATTTGCAGTGATTTCTGTGAATGGTACATAATATTCTGTGACCATTTTTCTGAATTAAAAATAAGCAAGTAATCGATTATTTAAAAGTTATTACAAATGTAATTTATCATTTTGAAAAATTAATAAAATAGTAATTATATAAATTCGTTCTGTCTAAAAGTTCTTTAAGTAAATTGACAAAATAGTTCAACAGGTTAGAATTGTGTGAATAAAAAATAAATTCCTAATCAATAATTTGATTAAAACATTATTTATTATTGAATTTTTTAATTGAAAAACGCAATTCATATCTGAGTTTCAAATTGTTTTACATCTTTTTAAAATGAACACGCATTCGCAACAACAATCAGATCAAGAAGTGTTTGTGCAAGATAAGCATGATAGATTTCCAAGCTGGATAAAATGATCGTGAGTGACTATTTTAATGAGATATTGTTATAAACAATGATTAGAAAACTTGTTTTCTGATGAAAAGTATATATCACATTTTTAATCAATTATAATTACTCTTTTATCACAAAAGTACTCAAAAAGTACTTAACAGTGGTTAGGAAAAGATTTGATCATAAACAATTATTAATAAAACATTTGTTCATTAAAAAAAAACATATTAGACATTTTCAATCAATTACAATCACTTTTTTGACACGAAAATACTAAAAATATGGCCAACAAGTAATCATAAGTGGTTATAGCAATTTTTTATTGTAAACAATGAATTATTTATTCATGTCAAAAGACGTATTATACATATTAAATGAATTATATAGACTTAATTGAAAGCCCTATTGTAGGTCCTATCACTCACCTTTGGAACACTTTCGCGTGTAGTAATAAGGTGCGAAGTTTTACAGTGTTTTTTGAAACTTGTGATTTTTCGCTGAAAAGAAAAAAGGGGGTTTTTCTATGTATCATAACTCGAAACCTATGGAAGATAGCGGATTATTTTTCAAACAAAATTTTCTCATAATTTTGTCCTCTTTCTTTTTTCTATTGGACATTTTGCTCTAAATTGCAATGGGAATTATTCGCCCACGTTCATGTAACTTTTGGAACTGTTAAAAAAAAACCGGTTTGGTAATTGATCTGTTATAGCATTTTTGATATGTCAAAAGGGACACATATATGATATATGAATCTCAGCAATCCCTCGGTCAACGCGGGAACTACATGGTGGGCGTAACGTTCGAGCGCATTTGAGGAGAAAGCGCCCTATTGAGAGGCGCCCTACTGAGAAGCTCGACTGTACAAAAAATTCCCCAATTTGTGAATAAATTAAAAATTAAAATAAAGAATAGAAAAGTCATTATCCAGACCTGGATAAACTTTCGGTTGGTCGGGCAGGTTCGAACATGACAGATTTCGGATACCCCTGAGACTTGAGGAAGGTATTTCCCACAAATTGTACCGTCGTTAAGTATCTTTGCTGAGTGGCTGGATCTGCAACATGGGAAATCCACTCAGCAACGAAATTTGTCAAAGATTTTATCCAGCGTCTTCTCTGTGGGGGGTTTTCGAAACTGTCAAAGATCTTTTCATACTGGAGACGACCTTTAGAATCCGTCATTTGTCCAACAATATTTGCTAGTCCACTATTTTTCCACAGAGTCTGTCCCAGCTCTGAATTGCTAAAAAAAATTTAATCAATCATCATCATCTTCATCTTCACAATTTCCAGGCCTGAGATTGCATGGGGGTCCAAAAAGGAATTGGAAAATTTTCGACGTTAAATGTCTATGAATTTCCTTTTTGCCCAAAATTTTATCGAATCCATAACAAAATAAGTGCGTTTTTTTGTTGGAAACAAAAATATTTTAAGAGGTTCTTAAGTCCCATGAAGTTTAAGACACATTTCCCATACAAGAAGACGCGAGAAAGAACGTTTTTTGTACATTTTATTCAGAATCGTCAACGTTAGATCAAAATGTCTCTTCACAATAAGCCATAAATATAAATCAAAAATTACGTTTTGAATTTCACGCCTATAAGTCTGTTTGGTAGAATAAAAAAAAAATTAGAAAATTGGATTTTGTCAGTTCTCGACGCTAATTTTTTTTTGGGTTTCTTTTAGTACAAATTGTTTCTAAAACCATAAATATTACTTTTTACTGATAATTAGATATTATAATAAATTATTCAGACAATTTATTATTGTTCATAACAAAGTCACAAATTTTAGGAAGAAACATTAAGATAAGATAGTCATGAACAATAATAAATTTTTTTGAAAATTATGTTTCTTAACTGGCATTAATTAATATTGTTATAAATAATAATAAATGGTTAAAATAATTATTTTGATTAAATATAATTATTATTATCTCACTGTCAATGAAAATTAAACAAAAAGTACATTGTTTTGTTATAACCGCAAGTTTCTAGTAATATTTAATGATTTGTCACAAAAAGTAATAATGAATAATTGTTAAGAAAATTGTTTTTATTAAGTTGAAATAATTACTATCTCATTCTAATTAAAAAGTCGACTAAAGGGGGGAAATTTCGGAAAAGAATTCAACTTCCCTGCATTATTCTAGAAGAATATTGTTATAAATAATAATTAATTGTTAAAACTTTTTTTTCAACTTTGATTGATTAATACTCTGTTCTAACTGGAAAATTAAAAGCAAGTTAAAAAATTTAGAAAAAACCGCAACTTTGTAGCATTATTCACATAAAATATTACAAAAAATAATAATAACAAATTGTTTAAAAAATTATGTTTGCTGAATTGAAGTAATTATTCCCTCACTATATTTAAGAAATAGACAAAAGGTGGATAATTTCAGGGGGAAAATGCAACTTTCTAGCATTATTCTGAGAGAATATTGTTATAAATAATAACAAATTGTTTATGGAATTATTTCTGTCAAATTTAATTGACTAATGTCTCAGTCTAACTAAAAAATTTAAAGCTATTTGGAAAATTTAGTATAAACCGCAAATTTCTAGCATTTAATTAAAAGTGAACAAGAAGTAAAAAATTTCGAAAAAAAAACAACAAATTTCTAGCAATATTCAAAGAAAATATCACTGACAATAATAATAAATTATAGAGAAAATTATTTTTGTTGACTTAAAATAATTATTATCTCACACTAATTAAAAAGTAGACGAAAAGTTGGAAATTTTCAGAAAAAACCGCAACTTTTTAGCATTATTCTGGTAAAATTTAGTTATAAATAGTAATCTCACTTTAATTAAAAAGTGGACAAAAGGTGGGAAATTTTAGAAAAAACTCAACTTTCTAGCAATATTTTAAGAGAATATTGTTACGAATAATAATAAATTGTTTAAACATTTACTTTTGACAGCTTTAATTCATTACTGCTCCGTTCGAACAACAAAATTTAAAGCAAGATAGAAAATTAAACAAAAAACTGCAATTTTCTAGCATTATTCACAGAAAATATTACCAAAAATTATAATAAATTGTTTATAAAATTATGTTTGTCAAATTGAATTAATTACTACCTCACGCTAATTAAAAAATGGACAAAAGGTGGATAATTTCAGAAAAAAACGCCACTTTCTGGCATTGCTCAAAGAAAATATTACTGAAAATAATATAATAAAATAATTCTAGAAATAATAACAAATTGTTTAAAGAATTATTTCTGTGAAATTAAATCGATTAATGTCTTGCTCTAACTAAAAATTTTAAGGCTTGTTGGAAGATTAAGAATAAACTCGACTTTCGCGCATTATTTAAAAAATATATTACTAAAAATAATAAAAATGGTTGAAAAATTATTTTTGTTAAATTTAATTACTTATTATCTCACTCTAACTAAAAAGTGGACAAAAGGTGGAAAAATTAAGGAAAGCCCGTAACTTTCCAGCATTATTCCAAGAGAATATTCTTATAAATAATAATAAATTTCTTCAAAAAATTTTGCCATTTTAGATAATACTTGTAGAAAAGCTATATCATTAAATCAAAATGATTTAAAAATAATCGAAAGTATTTAAAGAGATTTAAAGAATTTCAAACAATATTTAATAATTTTGAAGGATATCCAAAGATTTCAAGGTGTTACAAAGAATTTCGAGAATTTTGTATTATCTCCGTTTATTTTTATGGACTTTCGGGATTTTGGAAGATTTTAAACTATTGTAACAGAGTCCAAAGAATTTCAAAAGATTTACAAAATTTTAAGGGATTTCAAAGAATTTCGAAAGATTTAAAAAATTGCAAGGGACATCAAAGAACTTTCTAAAATTTCCAAAGTTTTAGAGCTCGTTTAAAAGAGATTTCAAGAAAACTTGTTAAAATTAATGAAATTCCAAGGGGATCCTAGCGATTCCAAAGATTTTAAGAAATTTTAAAAGATTTTTGGGAATTTTAAATATTTTTATCGATTTAAACGGAATTCAGAGAATTTTTATGGTTATATAATTTTTTAAAAATCCAAATTTTGCCCGCTATATTGGATCTGCCATTTTGAATTTTCAAAATCTGAGTTCGGATTCATGATTAGCGATTCCAAAAAACCCCTGTATACCAATTCTGAAAAATATATTCCAAATTTAAGTCGCCATATTGGATCCACCATTTTGAATTTTCTAAATCTGCGTCCAGATTCGTGATCAGTGATCCCAAAAACCCTCGTATACCAATTTTCAGAAAAAAAATATGCCAAACGTTAGTCGCCATATTGGACCCGTCATTTTGAATTTTCAAAATCTGAGTTCAGATTCGTAATCAGCGACCTCAAAAACCCCTATGCATTCTTAGAAATCCTTTGTAATCCTTTGAAATACAGTGGGGTCACAAAATTAATTAATGGTCATAAGTGAAAATAAATAGAAAAAACAATTACCTAAAATGCTCCCACATGACATGCATGTTCTCCAGAATAGGTGGTACCCACCAAGAATGATCGGAATGATCATGTTTCTTTTTATCATTATTGTGAGAATTATCACCAGCAGCGAAAGAATCCAAAATCATGGGGAGCATGCCCATTAGCCCATCTACGTTGTTACTCTGACCCATAAATAAACTTGCTAAACTCATCATAGAGTCAAAATTCATTCCTGATTCTTCATGACCAGCATCTTTTTTAGTTGGCTGATTTTGACCTAAGGATGAAGACACAGCTTCCAGAACAGAACCCAAATCAACACCGTTACCTTCTTTGTTTCCAGAAAGGAGGGATCCAATACCGGAAAGAATTTGACCCACTCCATCACCTTTTGATTTTCCTCCCGAAAGCATATCACCCACCTGTTAATAATTATTATAAAAAAATATGTATAATGGAATTATAGAGTCCTAGGTAATATACGAATTATTGGTAAATAAAAACAAAATAATTATCTATTGAAAGAGCGGTGGAGGGTTCCATCAATTTTTTTTAAGAGAAATTATAAGCACTTGGGTGCTTTGCAACAATTACAAAAAAAGAATCAAAATAACATTTTTTCGTGCCCGACCTTTTTGCCATATTTCTTTGATCTTAGGGCGCTTTAAAAGTTAATTTCGAGTGATGTACTATACAGGTTGGCCCATTTTAATCTATAGATTCAAATCTCTTCTAAACTACATAAATATACAAGAAAAAAATGGTTCAAACAAAAGTTGAACAGGATATAGGCTGCCATTGAACTGTATTGTTAATTATGACCTTGAGGTCAATTTTCAAGGTCTTTTCAAGGTCAAGTCGATTCTTTAAAAAGAATCTGTTATATAATCAGCGAATTGTACTTTGCCGACAGTAGATAATGCTCCAAAATCATGGAGGCAGAAAATCCACAATATCGATCAAGTTAAGAATCTTCAGTAACAAAAAATGCTTAGTCTTAATCAGGCTAAATAAAACATTTTTTTAAATTCAAAATAAAATTTTAAAAAATCTTTCTCTTTTTGCCCCACTGGGAATCGAGCATTTGACTGGAAATCAGAAGTCCTGTGGTTCGATTCCCATTGAAGCGAAGAGAGAAAGTTTTTTTTTTGTCTAGAAAAAAATTAATTTTCAAGACGATTTTTTAAATGGAAATCCATATGTTTGACTGCGGATTTGAATGAAGCGGAAAATTTCACGTCAAAAATATACCATGGAAATATTGTTTTTGGAATCTTAAAGATGTCAAAAACCAAGGTCAAAGGTCCAAAAAATTATCAGATGTCCTTTTTCTGAATTATCGTGGTTTTCCGGGTAAAGCAAACGTTTAAGATGCTTTAAAATACCACAAAATGTAAAAGTATGAACCACCTTGACCACCTTATTAACCTCGCACTTCTGGCCAATTTTCAAGGTCAATCAAAGGTCAAGACTATTCTTTAAAAACAGAAATCTCTATTTACACTGGGGACTCGTAAAGAACGGGAGAGTTTACGTGAAAATTGGTATTTAAAAATCTTTTATTCTGACCTATAGAAGGAGATATCAAGGTCAATTGTTAAAAAAGCGCCCAGAAGTTTTTTTTAATTTAGTGGTGTGTTGAGCAATCTCAACGTTGAGGGTGCCTTTAACAAGTGCAAGATAAGTTGCACAAATTTCTGCGATCGTGACTAACTTGACCTTCAAGTGTATTTTCAAGGTTTATGAAAGTCTAGGTAATTTTTTAAATCAAAAAGTTGCAAAAAATGGCAGCATTTTCACCTTAATTTTAGCGTTATCAAAACAACGAGGTGGATGTAGTAAGTTTCGTTTCCTTTGGGGTGATAAGACCTTTCACAGGTCTAAATGAAAGATTTTAAAATACCAATTTTCACGTAGAATTTCCCGCTCTTTACGAGTCCGCAATCTAAAATAGGTACCTGAAACCGCGCGTATATCCGCTGTTCGAAAACGTGAACATTTACTTATATCCTCCCGGGAGGGGATCTCACCCATGCTGCTCAGCGAAGGGAAAACGGCCGCGCTGCGCTCTAATTGGCTGGTTTGTCACGTGGTATTACGAGGTGGTGGATGCCAAGCGGATATAAATGAGAGTTATGCAGAGATAGAAGCGCAAGAGGATATAAGTGAGAGGGTATATAAACGCGGTTTCATTATATTTATTTTTTTTAAATCGTCTTGACCTTTAAATGATCTCTTTAAGGTCCCGAAAACAAGATTTCCATATTATACATTTAAGTAAAATTTTCTGCTGAAGTCAAACTCTCAGTAAAAAATACAGGTTTCTATTTTTTTTTAAATCGTCTTAATCTTGAAATGACTTATAGTCTTGTCCTTGAAATGACCTTGACATGATTGTCAAATTGACATGAAGATCAAAATCAATGGTACAGTTAAATGGCCCCCTATGTCTTGATAAACTTTTTTCTCAGCAGTTTTTTTTGTAGATGGGGAAGTTTAGAAGATATTTGGCTCTATAGATATAAATTTACCACCCTGTATGTCAAGTTTAAGAGGATAAGTTGATTCTTGTTATATTTATACCAAATAATCTAAAGGCAAATACATCTTTTTGGACAGATCTTTTTCCGGCAAATATTCTTGGTTTTGTTGTTGTAATTGCAAATTTTTTTTGCGCCTGGAGCTGGTAATACGTTGACTGTTATGCGCGCTGGTCTCTCCGTTTAAGGGGCAAAAAAAACCATTCTCAATTATACAAAAAAAAAACAAGAACATTTTCCGGAAAAAGCTCTGTGTTCAAAACGGTATAATGGCCTTTAGATTATGTGTTAAAAATATTACGTGCAACAATTTATCCTTTCAGACGTATAGTGGATCAAGCAAAACCGTCTATTTGAAGCGCCTTAAGGTTAGAAAAAGTGTCTATTTTGGAAGAGCTAGGCAGATGAATCTTTTTTGGTATCTGTGGATATAAAATAGAACTATCTTAATCCTTCAACTAGTAGGTCACGGAATTTTGGTGTTTTTAGAGTTTTTTCAATTCTTTAATATCATAAGGGTATAGAAAACATGGGTGTTTCTTAAGGCCTTAAATTTTTATGTCTCGACTTCAGAATATTTTTATTATTTTTATTGATTTTTGAACACACTGAGGGTAGAAAAGGGGGTTATAGTTAGGGCTCTTTTTAGATTTCTTTCCTTCGATTTTGTCATATTTTAGTGGTTGGAAACGGGGCTGATCCGGAAGAGCTAGGCTTATATAAAATGTTAAGTCTATAAATACTACTACTATAAAATTTTAGGTCTCGTAATTAAGACATTTTTCAGAATTTTTCTCTCGACTTTTTAATATCTCAGGAGTGAAAAATGAGGGTGTTCTAGAAGAGCTAGATAGATAAAACTTTTTTTGGTATATTTGCACATTAAATGGACATATTTCATAATATCAAATTTTAGGTCTCATAGTTAGGGCATTACAAAAAATGGTCTTAATTTATTAATATATCAGAGGCGAAAAATGAGGGTGTTCCAGTATAGCTAGGTGGATAAACTTCAAAAAAATGTTGACATTAAATGGAGTTATTTCAAGATAAAATTTTCGGGCACGAGCGAAGAAAACTTTTTTAGATTCTTTTTTTGTAAGCGTTGAACCTTAGCCAGGTTTTATAAATTTGGTTTGAATTTAAATCAGCCCGAAAAATGGTTTCCTAAAATATCCATTTATAAGAAGATTTTCATAAGGCAATTTTTATAAGTGATCCTGCACCTGTTTTCCGGTATCTGATTGCATAAAAGCGCTGGCCACACCTTGAAGACCCCCAATAGCATCATTATTTGTGCCTGCGAATAATGCCTCAGCAGCTTCCATAAATGCATCCGAGGCATCTGTATCCTCCTCTTTCTCGCAAATGGTCAAACCAAACAGGACCAATAAAATCGTTACACCCAAGATCCGCATCCTAGTGATTTCTGAAAAAGGAAGAAAAATTAGGAATATGATATTAAAAAAAAGATAATTGATAAATATAAAAAAAATTTAATTGCTTATATCTTTAGAATCTGGGAACGAATTCTCAAACTTAATTTTGATATAAATTCTTTGAGACTTTTGAATCTATTTTCTTATTTAAAATAATAAAAGTATAATTTTTAATGAGAATATACCTCAGTTAAAATTATTTTCATGTGAAGAATTCACAAAATAAAGTAAATATTTTTAAAATAAATACTTCTTGACCTGGAACTGGTTTAAAAAATATATTGTTTCATTTTGTATTTTTAAAATTGATCATTTTTGAGGTACTTTTTTCTGCTTTGTATGAATTTTTTGTTATCACGAATGAACTTTTTTAAATCCTCGAATAAAAAACATACTTCAAATAAGGCCGCAGCTAGACATTTTTCTAGGGGGGGGGGGGGGATTTTCAGGGGGAGGGAGGAATTTATATGTATATCATGTACGTTTAAAAATTGGGTGGTTTTTTTTTTGTTACGAAAATAGGAAAATAAATTCTTTACAATCAAATTAATGTATGTATACCATATTGAATTAATTATGAAACGCTTTAACTCAAATGAGTTAAAAAATTTTCAGAAGAAAGTTTAATTTTTAATAAAAAAGAATAAATTTCCGACTAAGACTTTTTTCGCTCAACAGAAATCATTTTTCAATCAAAAAGACCGAATTTTCTATCCGAAAAGACGAATTTTCAAAAACAAAAAATACATTTTCGACCAAAAAATGTGACTATAAAATAAAGTAGATTTTTTAAATAATTGGATTTTCAACCAAATATATCAAGTTTGAACTAAAAAAGATATATTTTGAACCAAATAGTTGTATTTTTAAATAAAAAACATCAACTTTCAAGCAAAAAAAAAGTTGATATTACAATAAAAAAGGTTTTCATTAAAAATTAAAAAAAAAATTAAATTCAACCAAAAAGAATAAATTTTCAACGAAGTAGTTGAAGCTTCAACTAAAAAGGATAACTTTACAACCTTATATTAATAAAATAAAAAAAATAATTCAACAGGAGATGACAAATTTTCAAAAAGATCATTTTCAACCAAGAAATATTGAAAAATCAATCGCGAAAAAAATTTAAACCAAATTGTTAAACTTTTAAGCCAAAAAGTTTAATTCTCTACGTATATTAAAATTTTCAATCCAAAAATAGGAATTTAGAGAAATATTAAGTTAAAAAAAACTAATTTTTAACTAAACAAGCAAATTTTGAATCAAGCAGATTAATTTTTCATACCAAGAAAAGACGAATTTTCAATGAAGTACATAAATTTTCAACTGAATAATTCAAATTTTATATAGAAATGGAATAACTTAATTTTCAGCTGAGAATATTGATTTTCAACCACAAAGAACAAAGTTTTAACGAAATACTTAATTAATCAAATGAATGGTTAAGAAAGTAGTTTAAGTTTCAATGGAATAGTTAAATTTTTGACCAAAAAATATGGTTGTTAAACAAAAAAGTTAAATTTTTAACCAAATAGTAGAATCTTTAACAAACAAAAAAAAAGAAATTTTAACCATGAAATTGTAGAGTTTTTAATCAAAAGGTATTAAATCTTAACATACGTAGGAAACTATTAGAATCTAAAGTAGGATTCTACACAGGTTTCTATTTTGATTACGGCGCAGGAAATTAGTAAGATTCGATGTAGGAAACTATTATGATCCGACGTACAATCTATCAGGATCCAATGTAGAATTCTACTTAGTTTTGGACGTATCGAACTATTAGGTTCTAATGTACGTTTCTTGGTCGATTAAAAAGTAGGAATCTATAGAGATCTATTTCTGCAACTGCGTAGGAAACTATTCGAATCTGACGTTGGTCGGTTAGCACATATGAAGCTATTATGATTCTACGTAGGTTTCTATATCGGTAACAACGTAGGAAACTATTAGGTTCTGATGTAGGATTCTATGTAGGTTGCTATGTTAGTTACGCCGCTGGTAATGGCATAGGAAACTATGAAGATCCGACGTAGAACACTGACGCATGATTCTGTTTAGGTTTCTATGTTGGTTACGACAAAGGAAACTCTAGTGATCCAAAGTAGGGCACTGTTATGACCTGACATAGGAAACTATTATGATATTACTTGAAAATCTATTATGAAGCAAAGTAGGAAACTATTATGATCCAACTTAAGAAACTAATATTAGCTGAAGTAGAAAACTATTGTGATCCGACGTAGGATTCTATGTAGGTTTCTGTGCTGGTTACGACAAAGAAAACTATTATGATCCGAAGTAGGAAACTATTATGATCCAACATAAGAAACGAATATTATCCGAAATAGGAAACTATTATGATCCGACGAAGTATTCTATGTAGGTTTCTATGTTAGTCACGACAAAGGAAACTATTATGATCCAAGGTAGGAAACATAGGATTCTATGTTAGTAACAATAAAGGAAACTATTATGATCCGCGTTAGGAAACTATTATGATTTAATTTGAGAAACTAATATTATCCAGTGTAGGAAACTAATACGATCAGACGCACGAAATTGTGATGATCCGACATAGGATTCTATGTTGGTTGTGACAAAGGAACCTATTATGATTCGACGTAGGAAACTATGATGATCCAACGTAGGATTCTATGTAGGTTTCTATGTTTGTTGTGACAAAGGAAACTATTATAATCCGAAGTAGTAAGCTATTATGATCCAACTTAAGAAACTGATATTATCCAAAGTAGAAAACTATTATCATCCGACGTAGGAAACTATGAAGTTCCAACGTAGGATTCTAAGTATGTTTCTATGTTACGACAAAAGAAACTATAATGATCCAAAGTTGGACACTATAATGATTAAAAGTTGGATACTATTATAATCCAAAGTTGGAAACTATTAGGATCCCAAGTAGGAAACTATTATGATTCAACTTAAAAAACTAATAATATCCCAAGTAGAATTCTATGTAGGTTTCTATGTTAGTCACGACAAAGGAAACTATTATGATCCGAAGTACGAAACT
Source organism: Belonocnema kinseyi (assembly GCF_010883055.1). Classification (NCBI taxonomy): domain Eukaryota; kingdom Metazoa; phylum Arthropoda; class Insecta; order Hymenoptera; family Cynipidae; genus Belonocnema; species Belonocnema kinseyi. Next base: position 57,224,189 of record NC_046662.1, on the reverse strand, counting down.
ATTATGATCCAACGTAGGATTCTATCTTAGTAACAATAAAGGAAACTATTATGATCCGAGTTAGGAAACTATTATGATTTCACTTAAGAAACTAATATTATACAGTGTAGGAAACTAATACGATCAGA
>NC_046662.1:57222659-57223961 GCF_010883055.1 Belonocnema kinseyi | reverse complement strand
AAAACTAATAATATCCCAAGTAGAATTCTATGTAGGTTTCTATGTTAGTCACGACAAAGGAAACTATTATGCTCCGAAGTACGAAACTATTATGATCCAACGTAGGATTCTATGTTAGTAACAATAAAGGAAACTATTATGATCCGAGTTAGGAAACTATTATGATTTCACTTAAGAAACTAATATTATACAGTGTAGGAAACTAATACGATCAGACGCACGAAATTGTGATGATCCGACGTAGGATTCTATGTTAGTTGTGACAAAGGAACCTATTATGATTCGACGTAGGAAACTATGATGATCCAACGTAGGATTCTATGTAGGTTTCTATGTTTGTTGTGACAAAGGAAACTATTATAATCCGAAGTAGTAAGCTATTATGATCCAACTTAAGAAACTGATATTATCCGAAGTAGAAAACTATTATCATCCGACGTAGGAAACTATGAAGTTCCAACGTAGGATTCTAAGTAGGTTTCTATGTTACGACAAAAGAAACTATAATGATCCAAAGTTGGACACTATTATAATCCAAAGTTGGAAACTATTATGATCCCAAGTAGGAAATTATTATGATTCAACTTAAAAAACTAATAATATCCCAAGTAGAATTCTATGTAGGTTTCTATGTTAGTCATGACAAAGGAAACTATTATGATCCGAAGTACGAAACTATTATGATCCAACATAGGATTCTATGTTAGTAACAATAAAGGAAACTATTATGATCCGAGTTAGGAAACTATTATGATTTGATTTAAGAAACTAATATTATCCAGAGTAGGAAACTAACACGATCAGGCGCACGAAATTATGATGATCCGACGTAGGATTCTATGTTAGTTGTGACAAAGGAAACTATTATGATTCGACGTAGGAAACTATGATGATCCAACGTAGGATTCTATGTAGGTTTCTATGGTGGTTGTGACAAAGGAAACTATTAGAATCCGAAGCAGTAAGCTATTATGATCCAACTTAAGAAACTGATATTATCCGAAGTAGAAAACTATTATCATCCGACGTAGGAAACTATAAAGTTACAACGTAGGATTCTAAGTAGGTTTCTATGTTACGACAAAAGAAACTATTATGATCCAAAGTTGGGCGCTATAATGATTAAAAGTTGGACACTATAATGATCAAAAGTTGGACACTATTATAATCCAAAGTTGGAAACTATTATGATTCAACTTAAAAAACTAATAATATCCCAAGTAGAATTCTATGTAGGTTTCTATGTTAGTCACGACAAAGGAAACTATTATGCTCCGAAGTACGAAACTATTATGATCCAAC
>NC_046662.1:57220250-57222559 GCF_010883055.1 Belonocnema kinseyi | reverse complement strand
AAAACTAATAATATCCCAAGTAGAATTCTATGTAGGTTTCTATGTTAGTCACGACAAAGGAAACTATTATGCTCCGAAGTACGAAACTATTATGATCCAACGCAGGATTCTGTGTTGGTTACGACAAAGGAAACTATTATGATCCAAGGTAGGAGACTATTATGATTTGACTTAAGAAACTAATAATATCCAGTGTAGGAAACTATTATGCTCCGACGCACGAAATTATGATGATCCGACGTAGGATTCTATGTTGGTTGTGACAAAGGAAACTATTATAATCCAAAGTAGTAAGCTATTATGATCCAACTTAAGAAACAATTATCATCCGACGTAGGAAACTATGATGTTCCGACGTAGGGTTCTATGTGGGTTTCTATGTTAGTCACGACAAAGGAAACTATTATGATCCGAAGTACGAAACTATTATGATCCAACGTAGGGTTCTTTGTAGGTTTCTATGTTTGTTACGACAAAGGAAACTATTATAATCCGAGGTAGGAAACTATTATGATCCAACTTAAGAAACTAATATTATCTGAAGTAGGAAACTATTATGATCTGTAGGATCATAATAGGAAGTATGATTCTATGCAGGTTTCTATGTTAGTTACGACGAAGGATACTATTATGATCCGACGTAGGTTATAACGTATGAAACTATTGGGATTTAACGTATGATACGACTTCACATTTTTCAGTAGGAGAACCATAAGATTAATTTTTAGTCCAACGCGTCCTCGACCAGTCGTTGACCTTGAAACACCTTGAAACACCTTGAAAGATATCTTTGCATGGATTCCAACTCCATAAAGACACCAAGCAAGCTATTTTGGGACGTGGATAAGCTTGCTTGAATTTAAGCCCCAAGATCATGCCGGAAACGTTTCGGCTCGTGGTCAACTGAATACCGTTGTTTCATTATAATGAAGGCACTGGAAGCGAGCGTCCAACCTACGCCACTTCGCATCGCTTCCTACACGTGTATCATCAACGGGAATCAAGTAAATCAAGATTTGACCCAAAACATATTTAGTATCATGAAAAATTAACCCAATTTTTTTTCAATATATCTTCGAAAAAGTTTAAAAAGTACTGAATTAACTTTCTGACTCTTTAAAAGTAATTCCTGACCCTTTTAAAGTCTGGAAAGATCGTCCAAATATTTATAATTATAAAAACGGCGCACAGTCGTCCAAGTCAGGAATTTACTGTTCAAAATCGGCTAAAACTTACAATTTTTTATTGATTTCGATTTTTTGTATTGTATAAATAAATAAACTGGAAAAATAAAACTTCAGAATTTTTTTTCGCCGTGGAAAAGGCTTAACGTTTATGTGCATCAGAATCAGTGCAGATACACTTGAGGAACATACATAATTAGTTAAGGCTTAACGTTAATTGTTATGAACAAATTATATTGATAAATACTTAGATGAGAATCTTAAAGCCAGCATAAAATTATTTGTTGACTTAAAGTACTGAAGTACTTTATAGAAATAATGCAGTTGACAAATAATTACTAAATCCTAACAATTACAATTGTCATAAGTATTTTAATAAACAAATAGTACATTGTTGTACCTTTTCGTAGGTATATGTTGTTTTTCTTATCAAATCAGTTCAAACTATGTTTCAAATTGATTGCTAAGTACCCACATTTATAAATATTAAATATTTATTCTTGTTATCATTAAACATTATTTGCAAATTCAAAGAATAGTCACTTTCACATAGAAAAAATTATTTTTTCTACTACGCAATATTCCAGACAACTAAAGAAAAATATTTTATCAAAGAAAATATTTCACTGATTCTTACTTATTATTTTGATAAAAAATTATCAAACATATATTTATTTTTATATTTTCTGCATAGGTAAAGATTTATTTGCTTATTTTAAAAAATTGAAGAATATGTTTTCAATTGTTTTTTTATTGTCTAAAAGTGTTCAAGCACCCAATAGAAATAATAGAGGTGACAAGTGATTGCCGAATGTTAACAATTACTTTTGTTACAAATATTTCAATAAACAAATGGTGCATTTTTGTATCTTTTTCGTAGATATAAATTTTTTTCTGAAACAAGTTAGAAATATGTTTGGAATTGAATGATAATCACGAAAATTCATCAATAATAAATATTTATTATTGTTAATAACAAAAATTATACACAAATTCAAAACATATTCACTTTCACATAGAAAAACTTCTTTTTCTACCGTAAAATATTCCAGATAAGCGAATAGTAATATCCCGTTAAGAAAATCTATCACAGACTGCCAATTTTTATTGCTATTAAAAATGATT
>NC_046662.1:57147980-57220150 GCF_010883055.1 Belonocnema kinseyi | reverse complement strand
ATATTTATTTATTTTTGCGTTTTTCAAATAAACCATCACCCTAGTGATCCACTTCGTATAAAATAATTTAAATTACTGCTTAATAAATATTTATAATAATTCTTCATTTGCATAATTACTTTGTTTGACGCTTCCGACTATTATTTAATAAATATTGATAATTATTTTTAACCTTTTTCATAAAATCAATACAAAATATGTTTAAAGGAGATCAATAATTGCACAACATTGTAAACATTAAAATCTTCTTATTGTTCATAACATACATGATGAAAAAACTAACAAATGAACCACATTCAGTATTTGTTTATAAAAAACTGCTAATTAACAGTAGTATTTTTTTAACTTGAATTAATTTATTTTTAAATTGATTTCACAAAGAATCTTAAATTCACATTAAGGTAATTTGTCATGACCAAAGACAGACTTTGTTCTTTGTAAGGAAGAAAAAAGTCGTGTGTGACACAAAAAATAAATATTTTAACAACAGTTGTTGTAACTGAATATTTTTTTAATATCGCTTTTTATAATTTTTAAAAAACGATTGAATTTTAATCAATTATATTCTATCTGAATGAAAAATTATTATTCAGGTGTACAAAATACGATATGCTAGAAAAAATAATTTGTAAAATGAATATGTATTTGATAGTTTGTTAATAACAATAAGTATCAACTTAATGTGTGTGACTAATTATCAATTTAAAACATACTTGGAATTGGTTTTTTGAGAAAAATAATATAAACCCAGAGAAAAGATGTAAAAATTAATTATTTATTTATTTATTACAATGTTTGTAACAATATTAATTATTAACGTTCTTTAATTATTTGGCACGTGTGTTATTTTTACAAATTATTTGCTTAAGTTTTAAAATTATTTTTGTGTTTAATAATGTTTAAATTAACAAAGTGACAAAATTAGCAAAATGGACGATAAGATTTTTTATGTTTAAACAAAAAGCCGAAATATACGCACTATTGATCAGTATTATAGCACCTGCGCTCATAGAAGATAAATAACTTTATTAGAATTTAATTTAATTATAATATACATATTTAGAAATTATTAATATTAAAAAATTATAATATAAGCAATAAATATAAATAATTCCTGGTGCTTTTTGTAGACAAAACTTTTTTTAAGCTAAAATTTTTTTAATTAAAAAAAATCCCCAAAAAACGTAAAAAGCAATCTTAAGCAATCTGTTATCTTAATAAGTAGTAATGAAAAAATAATTTTTATTTTAAATTTTATAGTAATTAAAAAATAAGTTTTTTCTATGAATTAATTTTTTTTCTTTTAAAATTATTTCACTATAGATAATAATAATTTATGAAACAGTCTCCATTGGGTTTGGTGGTGAAGAAAAATTTGGCCTAGAAATAAAAACCCAAATTGTATAATTCTTGAGAAAATTGTTTATAACAATAGCAATTCTTGGCACACAGTGATAACTCGTTAATAACTATCGATCTAGCAGTTAGTCTAACAAATTTCAGGTGACAAATTAGTGTTTTCAACAGTGAGACAGTCAAGATTGTATTTTTAATAAGTATTATTAATAATTATTTTAAATATTAATTGAATCATTTATGATTTATAAGTGTAGGTGCAAATAATAGTAAATTCCAAATTCGGAACACTGTCCCGGTGACCATTTCTTATAATGGAACAAATTAAAAGTCGATTTTTTCGATATTTTTCTTTTGAATATCAAGGGCGTTATGTTTAGGAAACTTTAGGCCCAAAAATATAAGTCTCAGGAACGAAATCACAATTCCTTAACAGGATAAGGCCCAAAATATAACTCCCAAGGCATAAGCCCATAATCGCAATTCCCTGACAGAATAAGACCCAACAATATAAGGCCCAAAACACGAAGCCCCTCACAAAAGACCCAAAGCCCAACATATTTAATGTCTTCTGCGTTAGGGCATGTTTTTGATATGCAAGGCCCAAAATCATTAATCTCGAAGACATAAAGCCCCAAACCACATTTCCCTAACAGCAGACGACCCAAAACTATAAGGCCCAAAACATGAGGCCCCTCACAAAAGGCCGCAACGCATAAGACCTAACATATACCCAAAGCCCAACATATTTTCGGTCTTATGCGTCAGGGCCTAATTTTTTGGGCACGTGAGGCCCAGCAATGTAAGTCCCCAATCATAAGATCCAAAATCACAATTCTCTAACAGCATAAGGTCCAAAAATATAGGTCCAAAATATAAGACCCAAAGCTATAAATATTTAAGGCCATATATTTTGGACCTTATGCTTCTGGGCCTTTTATTTTCGGACCTTTTGCTTTTGAGCCTCATATTTTTAGACCTGATTGTGAGCTTGGGCCTTAAGTCTTGGGGCTTATGTTTTTGGGCCTTTCGTGTCGAAATTTATGGTTGCGGGCCTTACGACTTAAGTAATAAAGTTAAAGGTTTAACGAGATACAGGTTTTGGTGTCTCTTACAAATGAATTTATGATGGACCGTTTCGCGCCTTGTAGGCGCGATGACTAACATTGCGTACCGTTAGGTCGAATCGTCGTTCCGTCGTTGTTCCAGCTGGAGAATGTCAATTTCATGCGGTTTACGGTACTGAAATTATGCGATACAACGATACACCAGATTCATGTCAATAACTGAGAAAAAAGGATTCTTTTGATTCAAACAAACAGTTTTATTATAATAATAAAATAAAAAATTATATTAAAATGATAAAATAACAAATTAAATTAAAATTATAAATAAATAAAAGGAAGCGCATTTTCAACAAAATATGATGAATCTTCAAACAAAAAAATTAATTTTTAACCAAGAAGATTACTTTTTTCACGAAAAAAACGAATTTTAAAACCAATAGTTGAATTTTTGATTAAAAAAGATACATTTTTAATAAAAAATGGAATAGGGTAATTTTTAGTGAAAAGAATGAATTTCCAAAAATTACAAAAAATAGATTTGCAACAAAATATGATGAATCTTGAACAACAAAAAGTTAATTTTTAATCAAGAAGATTACTTTTTACCCAAAAGGACGAATTTTCAACAAAATACACGATTCTACAAATAAATAGTATAGTTTTTGTTTAAATAAGGTACATTTTTAAGAAAGAATGGAAAATATATTTTTTCAGCGAAAAAATTAATGCTTAACCAAAGAAAAAATGAATTTTTAATTAAACATGATAAGTCTTCAAAGAAACAAAAATAATTTTTAACCTAGAAGACTACTCTTTTGAATAAAAAGATCAATTTTGGAACAAATAGTTGAATTTTCAATTAAAATAGATAATTTTTCAAACAAAAATGGAATAGTTTAATTTTTAGTGAAAATAATTAATGTGTAACGATTAAAAAAAAAAATTTCAGCAAAATATGATGAATCCTCGAACAAAAAAATTAATTTTTGACCAAGGAGATTACTTTTTTTTACCAAACAGACGGATTTACAAATAATTAATTGAATTCTCAACAAAAAAATATAAATTTTTCACAAAGAATGGAGTAGTTGGGTATTTATGAAGCTAGAAAAAAAAAATTAATTTCAACCACGAAGATTAATTTTTTACCAAAAAAAAAAAAATTTCACCCAAATACTTGAACTCTCAACTAAGAAAGGTAATTTTTAAAGAAAAAATTGAATAGTTTACTTTTAGTGAAAAGAATTAATGTTTAACTAAACAAAAAAACTAGTTTTCAACAAAATATGATGAATCTTTAACTATAAAAATTAATTTTCAACCAAAAAGCTTACTTTTTAACCAAAAAGAAGAATATTTCAGAAAATACATGAATATCTAACCAAATAGTTGCATTGTTGAATAAAATAGATAAACTTTTAACGACAAATGGTAAAGGTAAATTTTGAATGAAGAAAATTAATGTGTAGCAGATAAACAAAACGAATTTTCAATCAAACGTGATGAATATTCAAACAAAAAAATTAATTTTTAACCAAGAAAATTACTTTTTTTTTTACCAAAAAGACGAATTTTGAACCAAATAATTAAATTATCAACGAAAAATTATTTGAGCAAAAAATGAAATAGTTTAATATTCAGTGTTAAGAACTATTGTTTGACTAATAAGAAACTAATTTTCAACAAAATATGATAAATCTTAAAAAAAAATTAATTTGTAACCAAGAAGGTTACTTTCTTTAACAAAAAGACGAATTTTCAACCAAATAGTTGAATTTTGGACTAAAACAAATAAAATTTTAACAAAAAAAGGAATGGGTACATTTTTAGTGAAAATAATTAATGTTTAAACAATACAAAAAGGGATTTTAACAAAATATGAGAAATGTTCAACTAAGAAAATTAATTTTCAACCCTGAAGATTACTTTTGACCCAGAAAGACGAATTTTCAATAAAATAAACGAATTTTCAACATAATATTTCAACTTTTGACTAAAATAGATAAATTTTCAACAAGGAATGGAATAGGTGAATTTTCAGTGAAAAGAATGCATGTTTAACTAATGAACATGAACGAATTTTCAATAAAATATGATGAATCTTCAATCAAAAAAATTAATGTTAACCACGAAGATTAATTTTTTACCAAAAAAAAAAGACAGAAGAAAACGAATTTTCAACCAAACAGTTGAACTCTCAACTAAAAAAGGTAAATTCTAAACAAAAAATGGAATAGTTTAAAATTTAGTAAAAAGAATTAATTTTTAAGCAATAAAAAAACTAATTTTCAGCAAAATATGATGAATCTTCAACTAAAAAAAAAATTAATTTTTAACTAAGTTGATTTCTTTTTAACCAAAAAGAATAACTTTTAAGAAAAGAAATGAATACCTAAACAAATAGTTGTGATGTTGAATGAAATAATTTTTAAAGATAAATCGAAAAGGTAAATTTTTAGTGAAGAGAATTAATGTTCAACCGATGAAAAAAAAAAACGAATTTTCAAATATATATGAAGAATATTCAAAAAAATGGAACAGTTCAATATTTAATGTTAATAACTATTGTTTAACTAATAAAAAACTAATTTTCAACAAAATATGATAAATCTTCAAGCAAAAAAATTAATTGTTAACAAAAAAGATTACTTTCTTAACTAAAAAGACGAATTTTCGACCAAATAGTTGAATTTTGGACTAAAACAGATACATTTTTAGAAAATAGAAAAACCAATTTTTAACAAACTACGATGAATCTTCGTTAATTAATGTTTCTACTAAAATTAAGGAAATTTTTAATTTTTAAACATCAGTAAAATTTTCAATTACATTTTTTTTCCAAGATAAAAAAAATAAATTCGATTAAGGAAATTCATTTTTTTTCTTTCCAGAAGCTTCTCTATAGATTAAGTTTGAAATTTCAACTAGAAAATGAATTATCAATCAACAAATATAAATTTTTAACTATAAAGGATACATTTTCACCCAAAAATACAAACTTTGTGGTATAAAAAAAGCTCACTTTTAATAAGGAAAAATAAATTTTCAACCTATTGAATTTAACAAAAAGAGACGAATTTCTAAAAGGATAATTAAATCATCAAACGTAAAATTAAAAAAAAAGGGATGAATTTTTAACAAAAAAGTTAATTTACGACCAAATAGTTGAATTTTGAACAAAATATATAAATTTTCAACAAAAAACTAAATAGTTACATTTTCAACCAAAAAGACCGAACTATTTTGTAGCAAAATCTTTCGATTGTGAGCCAAAGAAATAAATTTTTTTAACAAAAATGATTAGATTAAAAAAAAAAAGAATCCTTAAGAAAAAAAGTTTCGCATTTAAAAAAAAAAATTATTTGAATTTCAACAAAAAAAGTTTATTTCTTAACCAAGAAGATAAAATTTATACATAAAAAGGGTGAGTTGCTAACATAATCCGTGAATTTTGAACCTGATATTTTTACGTGCATTTTACTAAGCTCAGAGAATGTCTTCCGTAATTCAAATATTGTATTATATCGTATATTTAAAGAGAAAAATAGAAAAAAATTAGAATTTACCTAAGTTCATTTAAATTTACTGAAATTTAGATATAGTTCCACATTTTTAATAGAATTCTTTCGATTTCCGGTGCACATTCAAATTTTACTTGAATTAATTTGAATACATTTTATATTTCTTTGAATATAATTAAACACGTTTACTTTTCAATTATAATGTACCATATCCTAAACTGAATCAACAAATGTTTTAGGGTCGTGTGAGTCAAACATATTATCAAAAAAAAAGTAAATAAATAACAGAAAACAAAATTTGTATTATTTATTGTAAATTTAATAGAATTTTATTTTTCCTGACAATGATAGTAAATTGAACTCTAACGATGCGCTAATCGGTCATAAGAACGCATTGCCTTTCACTATACGGTGCCTGGAATTTCCAGATGACCGACGCTGCCCTTTTAGAATTTCTCAACATTCGTGAATCTATAAGCTTTATCAATTTCTAATCCAAGGAATTTTCAGAACCTAATTATTTTTATTTTACCAAATAAAATCTTGAAATTAAAAAAATGACAAAAATTTTCAAATTGTACATCTTAATCCAAAATTCAATTTAAAATTGTCTAGAATAATAATTTGAAGAAAATGAGAACGTAAAAATGACACAGATATTACGTGTTAAAAGTTTCTTCAATTCAAACAATCATTAAAGCTAATTTGTATCATTTCGTATCTTTCAAAATTTGGTATCATTCCAAATTTGACATACATATTTCAAAATGTGTTATCTTTCAAAATTCCAAATTTGGAATTTTTCAAAATATTATTGTTGATGTTAATTTAATAAGTTTCCAAATTTTTTATCGTTCCAAATTTTTTATCTTTTAAAATTTGGTATCGTTCAAAATTTTATATAATTATCTTTAAACATATTCCCAGCATACTCCAAAATGAAGTAACTTTCAAAATTTAGTATATTTAAAAATTCGGTATTTTTTTAATTTGATATAGTCCAAAATTCAAAATTTGTTACCTTTAAAAATTTCATATCTTTCAAAATATGCTATTTTTCCAAATTTGATATATTTATTATCTTTCAAAATTTTGTATTGCTCAAAATTTATTATATTTCAAAATATCGTGCAAAATTCAATATTTGTTATCTTTCAAAATTTAGTATCTTTTAAAATTTGATATGATTCGAAATTAATTACATTTAAAGACTTTGCAACGCTCAAAAATTTGGCATCTATCTAAATTTTCTGTCTGTCGAAATTTCGTATCTTTTAAAATTTAGAATCTTAAAAATTTGATCAATTTCCAAACTTTCTAACTTTCAAAATTTGGTGTATTGTAAAATGCTTTAACTTGGAAAATTTAGTATATTTTAAAATGCGGTATCTTTCAAAATTTGGTATGGTCCTACATTTGTTAATTTTCAAAATTTCGCATTGTTCAGAATTTTCTATCTTTAAAAATTTGATGTTTAAGAATTTGGTATTGTTCAAAGTTTATTATGCTTCAGGTCTTTATAAATTTCAAAATTTTGTATCTTAAAAAGGATTTATCTTTCAAAATTTCGTATATTAGAAAATTCAGTATTTTCAGAATTGGGTATCGTTCAAAACACCAAATTTGGTATTCCTTTTAAAATTTGATATAGTAGAAAATTAGTTCTTTCAAAATTTAGTATATTTAAAATTTTGGCACTGGTCAAAATTTGGTAGCTTTTCAAATTTTCTATATGTTAAAGTTTAGTATTTTCTTGGCAACGTTCAAAATGTGGCATCTTTCAAAATTTGATATACATCTAAATTTGTCATCTTTAAAAATTTGGCATCGTTTAAAATTTGGTATAGTTAAAAAAATTGAGTGTATTAAAAAATGCGGTATTTTTCAAAATTTAGTATATTTCAAAATATTGTCCAAAATTCAAAATTTGGTACCTGTTAAAATTCAGTACCTTTTAAAATTTGGAATCTTGATAATTTGATAATTTTCCAAATTTGCTAAGTTTCAAAATTTGATACATTTTAAAATGCTTTATCTTTGAAAATTTAGTGTATTTCAAAATGAGGTATCTTTCCAAATTTTTAATCTTTCAAAATTTGGCATCGATCAAAAATTGCTATTTAACAAAGTTTGATATGTCTCAAAATTTGATATCGCTCAAAGTTTATTATCTTTCAGGTTTTTATAAATTTCCAAATTTGGTACCTTTAAAATGATTTATCTTTCAAAATTCCGTATATTTATAATCATCTTTCAAAATCTCGTATATTTATAATCATCTTTCAAAACTTGTTATTTTTCATATTTTTGTACCTCCAAAATTGGATGAATTTCCAAAATGTCATATCTTTCCAAATTTGATATATTTCAAAAATTTTTATCTTTCAAAATTTAGCATCGTTTTAAATGTAGTATCTTTCAAAATTATATATATTTCAAAATTTATTATCTTTCAAAATCTGGTATCGTTCAAAATATGGTATTTTTCAAGTATTTATAAATGTTCAAACCTGGCGTCTTTAAAATTTTGATAAATTTCTAACATTTGTTTAAAATTTGGCATTTAAATAATAATAATAAATAATGATAAATTATATATGATAAATAATGATTATATCACAACCCGTGCAAAAATGATCAAATAAAAAATCCAACTATAACCAAAAATGCCTTCGACATGTTGGGCAGTATAAGCCTGTGACAACATTTCAACACTGAAATGTTTTTAATAATGATTCCGAAATCACCAAAACCTCGGTAAAGGTACATTGAAAAATTTCCAGAGGTACCGGCTCAGAGGTCCGGGGTTCGATCCCTGAGCCGGTACCTCTGGACATTTTTCAATGTACCTTTACCGAGGTTCTGGTGGTTCGGAACCCACCTTAAGTTGTAGGTCTCCCCATCGTGTACTTGACTGCAACCCAGTCCGTCAATGATGGGGTAAAACCAGACTTTGTCCAATATGTCTGGGCAGACTGCTCTCATCAGATCACTTGATTGCACTATAAAAATGCGTCCGTGACTGATGATATATACCGGGACAGCCCCGTGCAAAAATGATCAAATAAAAATCCATCTCTAACCAAAAATGCCTTCGACATGTTGGGCAGTATAAGCCTGTGACAACATTTCAACACTGAAATGTTTTTAATAATGATTAATAAAACTTATTGATTTATTGAATTACTTATTTATTATTGAATTACGTATGTTAGAAAAAGGTAAATTTTTGCGGGATTCAATTACTCTTTTTTAATGCCGATGACCTCGAGTAACCTTGAGATTTTATTTACAATTTTTTTTCCTCTTTAAAGCAAGTGGTCCAAAATGTCAGAGACTGGACTCATTTTTTTGCGAGTCCATATTCCTGAGGCTCAAGGACTAGGTCATTGAACTTCTTGGGCCCAAAGTGAGTCGAATGCCTTTACGTCATACCTAATGCACCGTAACACGATGCTAGGTGATTTCACTGCTTTCGATTGCGTGTCTCTCGTAAACGGAAGATATCATCACGGGAAGTCCCTGATTTACTTATACCACATTTCAGAGTAGAAATTTTTTATTAGAAAAAAAAAAACAATGATCAATTGACAAGAAAAAGGACATCTTTCTAAAGTGGTATTACAACCTCAGATTTCAGAATATCATCAGAAGAATTTTGTATCTATCAAAATTTGATATATTTCAACAATTTTATCTTTAAAAATTTGGTATCTTTAAAAAATGTCATCGTCTAAAATTTGATCTTTCGAAAGTTTTGAATTTGTTATCTTACAAAAATCACAGTTTGTCATCTTTCAAAATTTTGCGTCTTTCAAAACTTGTTATTTTTCATATTTTGGTACCTTCCAAAATTTGGCAAATTTCAAAAATTGTTATCTTTTAGTATTTGGTATATTTTAAAATAATTTATCTTTCAAAATTTAATATATTTCACATTGCGGTATCTTAAAATGTGGTTTAGTCCAAAATTTGTTATATTTAAAAATTTGATATATTTTAATATTTGTTATTTTCAAAATGTTGGTATCTTTCAAAATTTGTTATCTTTTGAAATTTGATATTTTTAAATATTTGTTATCTTTAAAAGGATGGTATCATTCCAAATTTAGTAGCTTTAAAAATTTAATAAATTTTATATTTTATTATCTTTAAATTAGGTACACTTTAAAATGCATTATCTTTAAACATTTAGTAAATTCCAAAATGTGGTATCTTTCAAAATTTGTTATTTTTCAATATTTGATGTTTCAAAAATTTTATCTTTAGAAATTTAGTACCTTTACAAATTGGAATCGTCTAAAATTTTAAACCTTTTAAATTTTGAATTGTTCAAAATTTGTTATCTTTCTAAAGTTTGTATCTTCATAATTGGGTATCGTTAAACATTGGATTTATCTCCAAATTTGTTATCTTTCAAAACTTGAGATCTATCAAAAATTTCGCAATGTTCAAGATTTTTTATCTTTCAAAAATTGATATATTTCACAAATTTTATCTATAGAAATTTAATACCTTTTAAAATTGAGACTGTTTAAATATTATATCTTCCAAAATTTCGAATCGTTAAAAATTTGGAATCTTTCTAAAGTTGTTATCTTCATAATTGGGTATCGTTCGAAATTTGATGTATCTCTAAATTTGTTATCTTTCAAAACTTGGAATCTATCCAAATTTGGCATCGTTCAAAATTTGGTATTTTTCCAAATTTGATATAAATATTTCAAAATTTTTTATCTTTCGAAATTTGGCGTAATTTAAAATTTTGTATCGTTCAAAACTTTCTATCTTTACACATTTGATATACATATTTTAAAATTTGTTATATCACAAAATTCAAGATTCGGCACCTTTCAAAATGTCCCGCCTTTCGAAACTTGTTATTTTTCATAATTTGGTAACTTAAAAAATTTAATAAATTTCCAAAAATGTTATCTTTTAAAATGTAACATATTTCAAAAATGTGATATCTTTCATTATTTTGTCGAGTTCCAAATTTTACATTTGTTACTTTTCCAAATTTGTTATATTTTAAAAGACGTCATATTTTTAATTTGGTATCGTCCGAAATTCTTTATCTTTCAAAATTAAGCATTCATATCTTTAAAAATTGGTTATCGTTCAAAATGTGGTATCTATAAAAATTTGTTATTTTTTACATTTTGGCATATTGTAAAATTGGTTGTATTTCAAAATTTGATATTTTTGAAAATTTAGTATTTTTAAAAATATAGTATCTTTCAAAATTTGGTATCTTTAAATATTTGATAATATTTAAATTTTCGTATAGTTCAAAATGCGATATTTTTTAAAATTCGGCATATTTAAATATTTGGTATCTTTTAAAGTTTTCTATCTGTCAAAATTTAGTATATTTCATAATTTGGCGTCTTTCAAAATTTGCCATCTATAAAAATTTGATGTTTTAAAATATGGCATCGTTCAAATTTTATTATCTTTCAGGTCTTCATCAATTTGAAAATTTGGCATGTATGATTTATCTGTCAAAATTTGGTATGTTTGAAAATTTCGTATCGTCCAAAATTCCAAATTTGGTATTCCTTTTAAAATTTGATATATTTTAAAATTAGTTATCTCTCAAAATTTAGTATATTTAACAATTTTGCACTGCTCAAAATTTGGTACCTTTCCAAATGTACTATCTGTCAAAGTTTGTTATCTTTTAAAATGTGTATTCTTAAAAAATTTGATTCAAAGATAGAAGAAAATATTTACACCAAAGTCTACACATCTTGAAAAGTTCTACGAAAAATACCTTTTTCTCTTTTGTGATATCTTGTATCGATTGGAAAAAAATGACTTAAAAAATTCTCCTGGCCTCAAACCTATAAATAAATATAGCATAAAATAAAAAAGGCCGGGCCTTCCAGAAAAACGTTTAAAACAAAATTTCATTGAATTTTGAAAAGACGAAAGGAATATTTTTTTGGAAAAGCTTTACTATTTTTTTCAATACTTAAAAAAAGTTTCTTATAAGATGAAAAAGGATCCTATCAGTTTTATTCTGGATAAAGCATTTCTAAGGTTAAGACATTTCTTTAAATGTAATTTTTGATTTTTTTTCTATTTAATAATGTGAAATATCAGAAAAGAGGAGATGGTATTTTTTTTAGAAAAATAAAATTAAAAAAATATAAAAATTAACGAATGCCGAATTTTTTTTCAAAGTCATCAGAAAAATCGCATTTCGAAATAGCTTAGAATGTGAATTTGAAAATTTAAACAGCTTTTTAAAATTGAAAAGAACTATTTAAATAAATTAAAAGAAATCCTGCATGTGCTATGGTTTAAAATGAAGGAAATCCAGTGATAAAAAAGAGCTCTAAGCGTGACACAGTTCCTTGAATTTGTGCCCAAGGAGAATACGCTTCAGAAATAATTCATAACAAATGACCGTTCTTATCAATTCAACGATAATGAAAAGAAGCCTTCGTTACATGTTTCTTTTCTTAGTGTCTACTTAAGCAAAATATGACACATAAAAGTCAAACAAACAAAAAATGGATAAATCAAGAATCTTCGGGCAAAAAGGTGCAAGTGCCAAAAAGCGAATTTTTAAAAATCCATAAAATTTTTCAACTCTAACGCTTTTAATTTTAAATAAAATATTACAAAAATGTCTTGAGATATCGTCACACTCAGAAAAAAACATACTTTGATTTAAAGAAAATTTCCTTAATAATAAACAGATACATTATTTTCTATTCTAAGAAATTTCTTTGAATATTTAGCTTTATTGAATGATAAAAAGAAAAAAAAAAGAAATAACTTTAAAAAAAAAACAACTAATAATGGATTTGGTCCCAATTATAAATTTATTCCTACAGGGACATGAGTTATGTTAAAACAATCATTTCAAACCAATTTTTTTTTACGGAAATTGGCATTTAAGCCCTTTAAATATTAAATGACATTTAACAAAAATATTTTTGATTACTTTTATTTTTTTTTTCAGGAAGCAATTTTTTTATGAGAGTAATTAAAATCACCAAAAGACATAAAAATTACATTGTTACCTTAACTGGATTTGCAATTAGAATTGTGATTAGCCATGCTTTATAGTCAAAGGTCCCCTGAGGCTTCACAAGCGCAAGTTTTATGGGCAAAGTGTAAAGATAAGATTTAAAGACAATTTCCGAGAGTTACGGTCGAGATGAGTGACGTTGATCTTCCTTCTTTAAAAAAAAGCGCTTAGGAAAAGAGAAAGCGAAAAACTTTCGGCAATTGCTTCCCCCACCCATTTTTTTTCGGTGCACGTGTTAACTTTCGCATTTTTGGAAGGTTTAACCTCTCACTAGTTTAAAATTTACATTAAAAAAACATAAACAAAATTAACCAAGGTTTTATTTTTGTTGAAAACCTGTTTCGAAACTGAAGAAATAAAGTTATTAAAAAAAAGTAGGGTCAAAGCACTCTGTGTATGTAAATTTTGAAAACCATGAATTTTAAAGCCAGTTATTGAATTACAAAGGATTTCTAGATAGAAAACTTGTAATAAATTCCCAATATTGAAATAAATAACTGTTAAAAAAATGTTGTAGCTAATAGGAGTCAAATAAATACTACGTCACGCTATTTTGAATTTTTTTCGATATGTTGAAATATATTGCATTTTCAACATAATAGGTGCATTTTCAGCAAATGGAATAATTAATTTTACACCAAAAAGTTCCATTTACAATCAAATATTTAAAATTTCAACAAAATAAATACGTTTTTTACAAAATAGTTCAATTTTAACTAAGTAGTTCAGTTTTCAGTCTTCAAAGATGAATTTTTAACAAAATCGTCGAATTTTTTAACAAAAAAGATTCAACTGCAACCACGAATAGTTGTATTTTAAAATAAATAGTGGAATCTTCAAGCCCAAATATGAATTTTTTAGAAGACAGTTAAAGTTTCAACCAAGAAAGATGAATTTTCGAACAAACTTTTCTATTGAAAAAATGGATTTTTCTACTAAGAACGAATTTTTAACCAAATAGTTGAATTTTCATCAAACAAAAAAATTAATTTTAGACGAAAATGTTGCATTCTCTATTAAATAGTCGAACTTTCAAGAATAAAAAAACAGGAAATTTTAATAAAACAATCAAATTTTAAAACAGAGAGTTCAACTTTCAATTTAATAGTTGGGTTTTAAACAAAAAAACTTCAATTGCTACCACGAAAATTTGAAATTTTAAACAAGTTTTTTTCTAGAAGGCAGTGAAAAGCTTTAATAAAAAAAAGATAAATTTTCACTCAAGAACTCTTTGATCAAAAAAATTAATTTTGAACTAAAAGAGAGGAATTTTGCATACTAAACAATGCTTTTTGACAAAAAAGCTGAATTTTTGAAAAAGGAGACTTTTTAACAAAATAGTTAAATTTTTAAAATACGAAGATGAATTTTTTAACAAAAAATGGAATAGTTAAGTGTCAGATAAAAAAATTATTTTTTCACAAAAAACGAATGTCCTACAAAATAGTTCAATTTCTTAATAAATAGTTTACTTTTCATCAAAACACTATAAGTTTCAACCCGAAAATATGAATTTAAAAAAAAATTTAAGACCAAATAATTCAATTTTTAACAAAATAGTTGAATCTTCAAAAAGATTTAACATTTAAAAAATCGTTGAATTATCAACCTACAAATATAAATTTTCAACCAAAAACGAAACAGTTAATTTTCAGATAATATGATTTTTCTTCAAAATACAATATAATTTTTAACCCAAATATATGCAATTTTCAAATAAAACGAAATTACAACCAAATAGTTAAATTTTCAAACAAAAAATAGTTTCCTTTCCATACAAAGATATGAATTTTCAACAACAACAAATTACGACTAAATAGTTGAATTTTTAACGAAGCCAACAAAATAGTTACACTTCTAATGAAAATAGTTCTATTCTTCAATAAAATTTCGAATCTTTAATGAGAAAATTAATTTTTAACAATGAAGTTCAATTATTAACCAAGTTTCAGTCAGTTAACTAAATTTTTCAACAAAAAAGATTAATTCTCAAACAAAAAAATAATAATTGATATTTTAACCAAAAAAGATTTTCATTTTTAATTAAAACCAGATGAACTTAACCATTAAAAATGAATTCCCAACGAAAAATATAACAACTGTCATTACAATCAAGAAAGATATTATTTTTGTATGAAAAATAGTTGAATTTAGCCAAACAAGATTCATTTTGAACCGAACAGTAGAATTTTCATCCAAAAAAGAACAAATTTATACCAAAGGCGATGAATTTTACACCAAGAAAGATTTATCATTCAAAAGAGAAAAAAGTTCCACCAAAGTGTTGACTTTCTAGTCCAAAAATAATTTTTAAGCAAATAGTTGAATTGTCAACTAAGAAATATCAATCTCCAACCAAAAATGGATAAGTTATATTTGCACTTGAAAAAACGACTTTTCAACCAAAAAAGCATTAATTTTCAAAACAAAATACTTCAATCTTAAACCAATAGAATGAATTTTTAACAAAGTAGTTCAATTTTCAAACCAATCGTTCAATTTTTAATAACAAATAGGAATTATCAATGAAAGTTAAATTTAAAAAAATTAATTTTTACCAAAAAAGTGAGAATTATTTAACGAAATACTTCAATATTAAACCAATAAAATGATTTTTTAACGAAGTATTTTAAAGCTGAACCAATCGTTAAATTTTCAGTTAAAACATTATTTTTTAACAAAAAAACCACGATTTTTCAACAAAATACTTTAATCTTAAATCAATAAAATGAATGCTTTGCCAAAGTAATTCAACCAAATCGTTGAATTTTCAATTAAAACGATAAATCTTCAATGAATGTTAAATTTCTAGCTAAAAAAATTAGTTTTCATCCAAAAAAGCACATATTTTAAACAAAATACTTTAATCTTAAACCAATAGAATAATTTTTTTCAAAGTTATTCAACTTTCAACCAAAAATGATCAACCTTTAACCAAAAATTGATGAGTTAAATTTTCAGTTAAAAAAATTAATTTTAACACAAAAAACACTAATTTTCAACGGACTGCTTCATTCTTCAATTAATCAAATGAATTTTTAATAAGGTAGTTTAACTTTCAACCACATCGTTAAGTTCTCAACTAAAAACGATCAATCTTCAACCAGTTGACAAAATTAATTTAAAAAAAAAAACAAGAATTTTCAACAAAATACTTAAATCTTAAATCAATAAGAAGAATTTTTAAGAAATTGGTTCCACAAAATTGCTAAATTAAAAAAAAAGAATTATCAGTGAATATTTTAGTAGTTTAATTTCCAACTAAAAGCTAATATTTTTTACCAGAAAATTGATTATTTATATTTTCAATTAGATAAGTTAAATTTAAACTATTCACTTTGCAAAATAAATTAACTAATTTTCATTTTTTCGATCATTTCAAAAAAATTTAATTAATATTTTTCACGTGTAATGTCATTTTGCGACCCCCCCCCCCCAATAAGTCACAAAACACGTTGCCCCCTCCCCTTATGGTAGTTTGACATATTGTTAACAATAATTAATTTTTGAACGAAACATGAATTTCTTTGAGAATAAGTGCAATCTGAAAGAGACCTAACTACATTAATTACCTTAGTGGTTAATGAACCCTGACTTCCGCCTACCAGATGATAGTATTTTATCTAAGAATTTGCCCTTGAACTTGGCTCAGGAATACCGAAAGATTTGTTTTTTTGTGAATATTTTCTAGGATTTTAATTTAAATGCGAAACACTTGTTGGCAATCTTCCAAAAGGACACACACTCGATATTGAAGACACTCAAGTTGATGTTTGGTATCATTAATTATTGGGGGTACCAGTACCAGGGAGGGTAGCCGATGAGTCACGGGAGAGAAACGTACCTTTTTCCAAATTATGACGATTGAATGGATTTTTTGAAAGAGTGGGGAATGTCCAGGAAAAATTAATTTGGAGATTCTTCTTCGAGATTTCGGGCACCTGACACGGGGAAGGTTGTCGTCTGACTGGCGTCTGCTGGCGTCGAACGTAGGTACCTCGAGAAACGGTACTTATCAACCTACCTGTGGCTTGACTTTAGGCCCGTAACACAATAAGCGAGCCTACACACCTCAACGAATCACGAGCAAGCACATCGGCAGGATTTCATTTAAACACATTCCTTTCCTCTACAAACCAAATTAAAGCATTCGCGGTTCTTAATTTCTTCTGTAAAAAGCAAAAAAGCTTAACCATTTTATTGAAATTTATTTTCGCTTGGGTTGAAAGTTTATTTCCACACTGACAATTTAGTTGGTTGAACATTCGATTTTTCTGTCTGAAAATTAACCTATTCCATTTCTTTGGCTGAAAATTTAACTGTTTCATCGACATTTTGTTTTTGTTTTAGTTGAAAATATATTTTTACACGGAAAATTATTTTTTAGTTGAAAATTCTTGTATTTTGTAGAAAATTCGTCTCTTTTATAGAATATTATTCCTCTAGTTTGTAAATTCATTTGTTTGGCTGAAAATCTAACTATATTTTAAAAATTTATTTTTGTTTTGGTTGAAAATTTATTTTCACACTGAAAACTTATTTTGTTGAAAATTAAATTCTTTTACCTGAAAATTTATTTAGTTGAAAATTCTATTCTTTTATCTGAAAATTTACTTATTCCATTTTTTATTGAAAATTAATTGTTTAAATTGAAAGTTCATGTATTTTCTAAAAAATTCGACTTTTTTGTTCGACTTCTAATTTTTCTAATTTTTCTAATTCGACTTCTAATTTGTAAATCCATTTCTTTGGCTGAAACTTTTACCATTTTATTGAAATTTTTATTTTGTTTAAAAATTTATTTTCGCAATAAAAATTTATTGTTTTTTTAAGTTGAAAATTGAACTATTTTAGTGAAATTTATTTTTACATTGAAACTTTTGTTTCTTAAAAATTCAATTCCATGATCTGAAAATTTACCAAATCCATTTTTGGTTGAAAATTAATTTTTTTCAGTTGAAAATTCATGTATCATGCGGAAAATTCTTCTTTTTTGGTAGAATATTATTCCTCGTGTTTGTGAATTTAATTATTTGGCTGAAAATTGAACTATTTTGGTGAAATTTATTTTTGTTTTGTTTTAAAATTTATTTTCAGACTGAAATTTTTGTTTGTTAAACATTTAATTCTATCATCTGAAAATTTATCTATTCAATTTTAGGTTAAAAATTTAATTTTTTAGTAGAAAATTCATGTATCTTACAGAAAATTCGTCTTTTTCGTAGAATATTATTCCTCTTGTTTGTACATTCATTTTTTTGGCTGAAAGTTGAAATATTTTAGCGAAATTTATTTTTGTTTCGATTGAAAATTTATTTTCACACTGAAAATTTATTTTGTTAAAAATTCAATCCTCTTATCTAAAAATTTACCCACTCCATTTTTGATTAAAAATTAATTTTTTTCTTGATTGGAAATGCATGTATCTTGCAGAAAATTCGTCTTTTTTGTAAAATATTATTCCTCTTGTTTGTAAATTCATTTCTTTGGCTGAAAATTTGACTATTTTATTGAAATTTATATTTTTGTTAGTTGAAAATTTATTTTCACATTGAAAATTGACTTTTTACTCGAAAATTCATGTCTGTCGGTCTGTCTGTTCGTTCGTGGATGGTTTTTTTAGTTTGTTAGAACGATAACTTTCGAAAGAATTGACAGATTGCATTGTTCTTCGGTACACCTTTTTAGTATCTTAAAATGAACGTCAAGATCGTCAGCTAGCCATTTTGGATTAAAATTTAAATAGTGAGCACATTTTGAATATTTTTGGGACTACTTTTTTCAAGATTTCAAGATTTTCTGTACGGATATTTATAATATTCAACAAGACCAACAATTTATCCTAATTAATTTTTTTGCTACAACCAAAATTTATCAGAGTTATAGCATTTACAAAATTCCAAAAAACGCAGGAAAATGAACATTTTAAGCCAAATAACGCAAATTATGAAAAAAAGCCAAGAGAAGAAAAATGTTTCTTTTCAAATGCCCTACAAGATTATTCTTATAAATTATTTTATTTGGTTAAAAAATCAAAAATTTAAATTTTGAGAGCATACAAAAATAATGGAAAATCAAAAATTGCTCAGAACAAATTTGGCTCTTCAATTTCTTTTTCGTCTTGCGTGAGGGGCCTCATAAATTTAATTTATGTTTTTATTTATTAATTAATTTTTACATTTTTATCAGAAAAGGTATTAGATTTCTGTAAAATTTCATTCTAAATGCTTCTTTGTATGATAAAAATTCAACTATTTTGTTGAAAATCGTCCTTTTGGTTTGAAAATTCATGTTTTACTGTAGAAAAGTCATTCTTTTTGGTTAAAAATTTATTTTTCTTGGTCAAAAAACAACTATTTGTTTAAGTCTGTAAATTTTTGCGACTCTCGCCTCGAAAGGGCCGCAGTGAGATAGTACTCAGTCGAGTATATTGCGCAATATTACACATTTTAATTGGAAACATTTCAGGCAGCCCTGACTTTTAATTGAATACGGGTTTCTAAATGATAATACTGGAATTTATATAAGGTCTTTCCAAGACAATCTATGGCCTGTTACAAATACAGTGAAACCCTTTAATAGCCCTCCCTTCTACAGCCCTTCCGAGAATTGACGCCGCGCTGCAGATAGGTGTAACAGGAGCTTCCGAGCCGGTGATACGACGATCGCATATCGAAGACAGCTAAAAAAGTAATTAAATGTATTTATTGATTTCATATAGACCTTCGATTTTTTTATTAAAAATATTTGTTTGGACGTGTTAAGTTTGGAATTATGGTTTAATGTAAAAATTGATTAAACAAGATTTACTAAATTCCAAAAATAAATTCACCTTTATTTTCTCCGTTCGACATGGAATAATTTCAATTATAAGCCTTCAAAATTGAATTATTCTCGATAAATATTTCAAAATAAAAAGTAATTTTAAATGGCAAGTCCTAAAAAATAAAAAAATGTACAGTCCGAAAACTCGAACACTAAAGAAATCCGAAAGTTTTTTGTACTTAACCACTTAAAAATTTCTATTACCTTAAGTAAATTTAATTGCTTAGAAATACATTTTTTCAAATAGATTCAATTTTATAATTCTGACTTCTCGTGGTAAATTATAATTTTCCGATTTTTTCCTATCATAAGTTTATATTTTGCGATTTAAATTGCAATGGTTGAATTTCGAAAAGTATAATTGACGATTTAAAATTTTTCAATGTCCAAACGATTAAATTTACTTTAAGTAATAGAAATTTTTAAGGGTTTGAGCTCAACGAAGTTTTAATATCGTAATACCCAACAACATTTTCTTACTTTCGGATGAAGTATGAATTTCTTTAATTTCAAGTTTGTGGAGTATACATTTTTCCATTTTGTGTATTTCCCGTTTAAAATTACTTTTTATTTCGAATGTTTTATTGGAATAATTCAGTTTTAAATTATAAGAATTAGCAAGTTTTCCATTCTTAACGGTCAAAATAAAGGTGATTTTTTTCGATTTTAGAAAATTTTAGGCTTCCAGAATTTAAAAAGCTATTACTTTGAAATATTCAATTTAGTATAAATTTTCAAAATTCTAATCGCTTCTAATTTAAATTTATTAAATTTCAAATTTTTTCACTTTTAAATTATTCAATTTTGAATGCGTTTAATTAGAAATAATACAATTTTCATTCCTTTCAGTTTCAAATAATCTATTTTTGAACATTCTAATTCGAATTTATACCATTTTGATAACGTTTTGAAATTAACATCCTTTCAATTTTTCACCTGGATTCATTTAATTTAGAGATTCTCGAATTCAAGCAAAAATGGTTCAATTTTTGTTTAAAATTTTAAAAGCTTCTGCTCTATAAAACATTTAATTGATTAAATGAAAATAAACTGAACTTTTCTAGTAGATTTATGTATTTTGTTGAATATTCGCCGTTTTCAAAATAAATTTTTCGTTATTTCAATATTAACTATTGAATGCGTTTTTGCGAATTAATTATACAAAATAGTTGAATTTTTATATGATACAATAAACAGGATGAAGTTTTAACCAACAATGGAATACTTTAATTTTCAGATAAAAACTCTAATAAAAAATAACTGTCAAGAAGAACAATAAAGAAAAAACAAACAAAAAAAACGAATTTTCAACAAAATTCTCAAATTTTCAACTAAAATGATAAGTTTTAAACCAAGAAGATAAATTTTCTATTAAAAAAGCGAATTTTCAAACTTGCAATAGTTCAATTTTGAGATGAAAAGATTTTAACAAAAAACCGAATTTTCAACAAAATTGTAAAATCATCAGCCAAAAGGATGATTATTCGAACAAAAAAGTTAATGTTCTACCAAAAAAAATGAATTTTTAACAAACTACACGAATTTTTATTCAGAAAGTATTATTCGTATAAAAAATATTATTCAACTCAAAAAGATAAATTTTTAACCAAATAGCTAAAATTTTAAGCGAAAAGGATAAATTGTAACTAAAAGGGAATGGTTTAATTTGTCAATTGAAAAAATTATTTTCAACCAAAAATGAAACGCATTTTCATAAAAATGGTTAAATTTTTAATCACGGAAATGAAACATCAACGAAAAAAATAATTTTTAACGAAGTAGGTCAATTGTTAATAAAAAGGTGACTTTTTAAACATATAGATGCATTTTTAGCAAAATAATTAAATTTTCCATCAAATAACAGAATTTTTAACCAAAGGAGATGAATTTCAAAAAATATATAATAACAAAATAATTTTTTTTTTAATTATGAGTTTTTTTAAATAATAAGAAAATAATCTCCAATATATCTAAGATTGACAATTAGGTCAAGAATAAATTAAGCAAGAATGACATTCCAAATTTTAATCAGTAGATAATTATAATTTCACTTCACAACAATATTGTGCATTAGAAATGAAGTATTCTAACTTCTAACTTGACAAATAAAAGCTCATGTCATTATCGTATAATAAGTAGGTTTAGAAGGTGAAATTACTTATTAGTCTTATATAAAAGAAGAAAAACTAGTTAGGCTAAAAAAGTTTACAGTTTTTTTTTATCATTCATTTTCCTCATTCTGAATAAATTTGTACTCTCTTTGTTGAAAATTTCAATTTTAAAGGCGTATTATTCACATTTAAAAAAAGTACTATCTTTAAGCATGGCAATTCTTATTACTTATCTCTAACGAAGTACGTGGATAATAATTTACTTCTGTTTTAAACGTTGCTGCGTAAAAAATCGCTGTTATAGCAAAGAGTCTCTGTCGTAAAAATTAAAAAAAACATAAATCTATTTTGTAGGCAAGAAACATGATACAATCAAAAATTAATTGAATAAGAATGGAAATTATTAGTATCAAACTTTTATACAATGTAAAATAACCTTCAATAATAAAAAAATGTTGAAGATATTTTTTTAATATTTTATATTTTCAAAAATCGTTTCAGATTCCGTATAAAAATATATTTGGATTTTTCATCGAATCACTTGAATTATTTGAAGCCTGTGTAGTAGACAAATTCCGTACGTCCCAGTAATACATTTTATCTACTTTACATTAAATTTAGCAATATATTTGAAAAGATTTTAAAAATGTTGAAATAAAAATTATATACTTTGAGGAGTGACTGAACAAAATGTGATAAATCACCTAGAAAAAATGATTTTCGAATCCAAAAACGAACACCAAAGTGAGTTGTACCTTTTTAGTAAACAAATTAAATACATAAAAATCGGATATGATTTGTCTTTTTAAAGTTTTCATGTTCTCAATCCAATTAATAAAAAGCCTAATTTTAATAAATATAATAATAATAATCGGAAAAAGTTGCCCAACACAGATATAAAAAATGTAATGTATAAATTTTGGAAGATTTATAAAACATGATTATTAAATTTTTTTAATATTTCAAGAGAATGAAAAAAAATCTAAAAATTCCTGGGAAGATTTAAACAAAACGAAAATTATTTCGAAAAAGAATATAGATGATTTTAGAGTCAAATTCTTCAATTAGCAAGATTACGAAGTTTTATGAAAAATTCGATCAGGTCAAAAAGACGTTTATAATTTTTAAAAAGATTCAAAATTAATTTAAACTTGAAAACAATTTAAAGAATTTTGAGAAAAACGTACATTGTTGAATATTTGAAAATGGTAATGTTTAACTTCTTAAGGTTTTGAAAGGTTTCGTGATTAAGAGAAAATTGCTTCAAATTCACGGGGAAATTTCAACTGATTTTTATTTTGACAAATAATTTTCTAGAGAAAATTGACAAAGATTTGAACAAAAATTTTCAATAATTCCCAAAAATTTCGAAAACGAATGTAGATGATTTTAAAGCCAAATTTTGCAATTGGCAATGTAGCAAAGATTTATACAAAAATGGGATAAGAAATTATTTAAGAAACATTCGGAAGTCTTAAAAATATTTAGAATTAATTCAAATTATAAAACCTTTCAAAACTGTTAAAACAAAAGTACATTTATAAATATTTGGGAATGAAAATTCTGAAGCGATAATAAATTTTGACGATGATAACAAATTTTCTTAAAATTCATGGGAAATTTTTGATTTATTTTTAATTTTAAGAAACTAATTTAAAGAGAATATTTAAAAAAATTTAAAAAGATTATAAATTATTTCCAAAATTGTCAAACAGAATCTGCAAGATTCTAAGGCAATTTTGTTTTTCAGAATTTTAAGAAATTCTTTTTTTAAATTCGAATGATTTTAAAAGACATTTAGGAGGTTTATAAGTTTTGGAAATGGTTAAAAAATAATTTCAAATTAGTGCTTTTTATCGGAAATTATTGTTATTTTTAATAAAAGCCTATTATAGATTTCAAAAAGTCTTCACAATGTTTGAACACTTTTAGGTTATGTTTTACGTCTGAAATTGCTATTATTATTTATAAATAACAAAAGTTTTTTAATAATTGAACAACAATAGATTATATTAATATATATCGTCCGAAATGTGTATTTATGATAACAAATTCAATGTTTTTTTATAGTAAAAAATTATAATAATTTTTTGTTTGTTTCTCATTTCCTATAATAATTAAGTTTTTTAAATTCACTTATTGTGTATAAAAATTGGGACACAGTCTCTCAAATTATTATAGAAAAATGTGAAAGAAAGATAAAATTATTATTTTCCTTAAAATAAGTTTGTAAAATTCCACTAAACTATGTACAATTATGCTGTAATGTAAAAGAGGATCATTTTATTTGTCGAAAAATGTAATAAGTAGATTTTCAAGAGATTAGGAAACAAAAAACAACAAAAAATACAAAAATCAAATAAGGAACCTCTAAATCATATCCGATTTTAAATTATTTTTAAAAAATTGCTCACTAAAAATGTACAAATTCAGCTTTTGTTAGTATTCAGTTTCGAAAATAATTTGCGTGATATTCCACTAATTCACATCAATCGAGAACGGAGAAACGACCTAACCGATTTCTACCTTACCGACATATTTTTGTTGAACAGTTCGCGCCTACAAAAAATATATCAAGTTAAAAATGTAGGAATTTACATTAAAAGCTCTGTTTAAAAATTTTTCAACATTTTATTTCGAAATGTTTAAAAATTCGCAAATTCTTTCTTATAGTCCTGGATATATTTTAGAATTTTCAATTATTTTGGAATTTTTTAACTGATTTAAACTTTTTCTACAATTTATTATAATTTTTTCAAAATTGAGAGAAATTGTCCTTATGTTTCTTGTTTTTTTTTTTTATATTTGTAGGATAAATATGAAATGTCGTACAAATATATATATATATTGAAATTTTCCCAGGAATCTTAAAGAAAAATTATTCACAAAACCTCCAAAATTCTTTAAAATGTTCTTTTTTTGAATTTTTAAAAATTCGACACTTTTTTATTTGTTGTAATGTCTTCAATATTGAAAATACTTATGATTTTTTCTGAAACTTCTAAATCTTTCGAAAAATCTCAAAGATTTTCCTAAAATCATTAAAAACCTGTGAAATTAAAAACGTTGAAAATATGTTATAGTTCCTTTTTCGAGACAACCAAAATAGATTCACTTTAAACCAAACCTAAAAAGATTAATCTAAAAAAATAATTGTATTTTTAACCTAAAAACATTGCTTAGACGATTAAGCAAATAATTTTATTCAAAATGTTGAAATTTTAAGGCAAAAACGACGAGCTTTCTAAAAGATAGTTGAATTCTCGACAAACTACATAAATTTTTTTCAGTAAATAGTTAATTCTTATCCAAAAATTTTAACATTTTACAAAAAAGGCAGGATTTTTATCAAATTACATAAATCTCACTCCAAATATTTCAAATTTAGACTAAAAAAATAAATTTTTCACCGAAAATGAAATAGTTTATTGTAATTTTAAAAAACTAAGTTTAAATTAAAAAAACAAAAATTTCCTACGAAATAGTTCAATTTTTAAACAAAAAATATGTTTTTTCAATAAGAAAGTTAATTTTCAACCCAAAAAATACACAAATTTTCAACCAAATAATTGAATTTGCAACAAACAGGAATAATTTTTTACCACAAAAAACGATCTTTTACCAGAGGCATGAATTTTGAACCAAATAGTTGAATTTTCAATAAATTGCATAAATTTTAAACCAAACTGTTAACATAAAAACTCAAAAGATCAGTTTTCAACCAAAAATGAAACAGTTAAATTTTCATTTAAAAAAATTAATTAAAATTTTAAAAACAGAATTTTGTCAAAAATAGTGGAATTTTCAGCCCGAAAATATGGGCTTTTACAAGAAAGTTAATATTTAATCAATAAATGAAACTTCCAGTTAAAAAATTATTCGTTTTTTAACAAAGAAAAAGAATTTTAGTCAAGTAGTTCAGTTTTGAGCCAAAGAAATAATGTCTCAACAAAAATTATAATTCTTGAGCCAAAAAATTAATTTTAGAAAATGTAGTTCAACTCAAACCAAGGCATTCCATTTCTAAAATGAAAAAAAGAATTTAAAAAAGTGCAATAGCTGATATTGCAGAAAGAAAATAATTTATTTTAAAATAAAAATTGTTCAGTTTTGAACTAAAAGGCGAATTTGATATAAAATACATAAATATTTAGGTAACAAAATTTTTTGATCAAAAAGGAAATAGATAAGTTTTCAATTAAGAATAAAATTTAATTTTCAACCAAGTAAATAAAATTTTAACTGATATTATAAATCTTAGACAAATAAATATTAATTTTAAACAAAATAGTTGAACTTTCAACCAAATTGTTGAATTTCCTATCGATTTATTTAATTTTTGAGCCGAAAATACAAATCGGTTAATAAAAATTTGAAGATGACATTTTAAAAAAATTCTTGAACTTTTAATATAGATGTTAGAAAACTCGATATTTTTGTATAGAAATACATTTAATTTTCCATTTCACAATGTTTAATTTTAGGCGACAGAGTTTTGAATTCCGACTACAGAAAAATTGTAGGCCTTTCAGAAATGATAAAACTTCACATTTTTAGAACAATAATTAGTTATTTTTATGAACACATTTTATTTTCTGGAACTAATTTCACCGAGTTTCTACTTTAATTTATTAAAGTAATTGAAACAGAGAGATTGAAATAGTTTAGATTTTTAATGTATGTTCGTTCTCTATATTAACCTTACCGACACTTTCTTATTTCCTAACTTATTTTCACACGAAGCTCTACATTGAGTTAACAATTTGGGATAATAAATAAAAAGCACTAATAAAGGTGGGTCTGGTCTTAGACTTTCATAATTATGAAAAAAGCAACAACAACAAAATTATTTACAAAAAGAAAATTTTATAGCCCTGATGATATTTAATTAAAAAATTTTTTTTTTTGAAAATTGATTAGACTAGCTACATTTATTTATTAATTCGCCTTCTCGAGATTTTATCATGGTCATTATGTTTATGGTGTATTAGACATATTATTTAGTTATTTAAACTTTTAAACATTTAGTTAATTAGTTATCAAGGTGGCATAAATAAAAAAGATAGTGTTAGAAATTCTATTATGATTTGTGACTCTGGCCTTGATACAATGAACCTCCTACTCTCTACTTGAAATAATAATAGAGTTCTTATCAGCAATATTTGATTTTCAGGTTTTGTCTATCCTTGAAACTTTGAGTAAACAGTCTATTCAAGTAAAAAAAAATAGTTTTACGCAGGTTTCTTAACATTTCACAATAGATTTGAATAATAAATTCAATAACATTTTCTAATAATCTTCATAAATATTAATTTATTTACTTTATTAAAAGTTGACTTTTTTGTACGGTTCCTCCACTAAGTCTCTTCCCCTCACTCAGCCGAACTGCTGCCACCGAGCCTGGTCAGCGGGAGTCCTTTGAACCTTACGAGGACTAAAATGCGGAATATGATTTTTTTTTGGTACTTGGTAATTTGCAAGTATAATATTTGAAAACTATGAATTATAAAGAATTCAATGCGATGTCATTTAGCTTAAAAATTTATGTACTAGAGAATAAATATTTTTGTTTATGTGAAATTTTATGAAGAATTTTTTAGAAATCAATTGGAGTAGCTTTAATTTGTTGGTGTAGGAATATCACTCGAAGTTACCAGTGTCTAAAATTTAAGTTACATTTGTATTTCAAAAGTGCAACTGTTTGGTTGGGAATTCAACAATTTTTTGAAAAGTCATCTCTTTTTTTTTAAATCGACTGTTTCTTTTTAAATAAACAAATTTTGCAGAAAATTAATTTTTTGATTAAAATTTATATTTTGGTATTGAAAAGTAAAAATGAAATCCTTTTCAGATGAAAATTCAACAAGCTTTTTTAAAATTTGTCTTTTTAATTTATAAAATTGATCCATTTTAGTAAAAGTTGCATCTTTCTTGTATAAAATGCACCGATTTCGTTAAAAATTGAAAAATTTTGTTAAAAATATATTCTTTCTGTTGAAAATTCCAATTTTTTTAATTCTTGTTATTCGGTTGATAATTTAAGAATTTAGTTAAAAACTTATTCTTTCGGTTGAAAATTTTATTTAAAATTAAATATTTACTATTTGAAGTAAATAAAAACTACAAAATATATTGCGGCAAGTGAGCAACAATATATATTTAGAATAAAATTTCGTTGACTTTTTTTCATCCGCCATTAAAAATGATTTTTTATAGCAAATTTCAAGATAAAATCATTGAAAGTATTGCATTTTTAATCAATAGATGACTTTTTCATAAACTTGTTAAGTTATCGACGAAACAGATACATTTTTTAAAGAAGGGTTGGTTTGCCAACCAAGAAAGGTTTCTTAGTCACTTTTTTTAAGCAAAAATATGTATTTTTAACCAAAAACTATGCATTTTTCCTACCATAAGAAATTATTATTTAAATCAAAAGGAACACTTTTGAACAAAAGAGTTGAATTTTCAAGACAAAAGGATCAATTTTCAATTTTCAATAAAAGAAAGGTATTTTTCAATGAATTAGTTGAATTTTCACTATTTTTAGGCCAAAAAGACCAAAATAGTTTAATGTTCGAATGAAATAGATGCATTCTCATCGAAAAATATAATCTGAGATATTGTTTCTTCAAAAAAATATTTTAATTTGAAGTCAAACACAGTTGAACTCAACCATAAAATCCTCAACCAGTTCAGATTATTTTTCTACCAAGAGAGTTAAATTTTCAAAAAAAAAAAAAAAACAAATGAGATATTTTTACCAAAAAAGATAAATTTTGAAACGAAAAATCAGAATTTTTAGTCAAGAAAGAAAGACCTACTGAATTGTTCAATTTTCAATCAATAAAGACGAACTTTTTACAAAGAAGTTGCAATTTTCAACCAAAAATATGAATTATTAACAAAAAAGATACAGTTTCTATCAAATTTTTTGAATTTCTACCGAAATAGTGGATTTAAAAAAAATGACTAGAATTTTCAATCAAAATTTATTAATTCTCAACTAAAAATAGAATAGGTGTATTATTTTACAAACAAAACCGATTTTTATTTAAATCTGAAGAAAGTTGAAGCCAAAAAAACGAATTTTCTAAAAAATAATTTCATTTTCGAACCGCAAATATAAACTTTCAACAAAGAAGCTACTGCTGAACCAAAAGAAAAAAGGTTTTTTGTAATTACTTACGAGAAAAGAGGTATTATTAATTTGTTTTTAAACTTATATATAAAGAAATTTAATACGATTCTTGAAAAAATTATATAACATTTTTGAATATTTAGATGTGTCAAAATAAAATCTAGAAAAAAAGTTTATTATGTAGAATTCTACAAAATATTAGGAAAAATTCAAACATTTTTAAAAGTCTTAAAATATTTTTAATCTATTATGTAATCTTAAAATTTTCAGTTGAAAAAATTATATTAAAAAAAGAGTTTAACTAAGTACTTAAAATTTCCACGAAAGAATTGTATTTTGAACTAAAATATAAACTAAAATAATAAATAAATTTCAACAAAAAATGCTAATTATACAAAAAGACGATACAATAAACAGGATGAAGTTTTAAACAGCAATGGAATACTTTAATTTTGAGATAAAAACTCTTATAAAAAAATCACTTGCAAGAATAACAACAAAAAAACGGAAGAAAAAACGAATTTTCAACCAAATTCTCAACTAAAATAATATGTTTTAAACCAAGAAGATTAATTTTCTATTAAAAAGGCGAATTTTCAAACATGGAATAGTTCAATTTTGAGATAAAAAAATTTTAACAAAAAACTGAATTTTCAACAAAATTGTAAAATCATCAGCCAAGAGGATGATTATTAGTACAAAAAAATTAATGTTCTACCAAAAAAAAAAGAATTTTTAGTAAACTACACGAATTTTTATTCAAAAAGTATTATTCGTACAATAAATATTATTCAACTGAAAAAGATAAATTTTTAACCATATAGTCGAAATTTTAAGCGAAAAAGATAAATTGTAAATAAAAGGGAAAAGTTTAATTTGTCAATTGAAAAAATAATTTTTAACCAAAAATGAAACGCATTTTCATAAAAATGGTTAAATTTTTAATCACGGAAATGAAACATCAACGAAAAAAATAGTTTTTTAATAATGTAGGTCAATTGTTGATAAAAAGGTGACTTTTGAAAGATATAGATGCATTTTCAACAAAATAATTAAATTTTCCATCAAATAATAGAATTTTTAACCGAAGAAGATGAATTTCAAAAAATATACAGGGTGGACACGCTGGGGCTTACATACATGGCGATTTGAATGCTACCCGAATTGCATAACAGCAGGGCAGAAGTCATTACACAGGGGTATTTTCATATTTCGCGCCTTTAAAGTTTCATTCGGATTGGCCATTCCGTCAAGTCCGTGCATCTTCGGATCAAGTTTATGATAGTTTCCATGATTGCGTTCGAAACTTCAAATGGATACAAGTGTCAAAACAATATAGGTTATGTTATATAGTAATTACAAATAATAAAAGTGTTTAATTAATAATGAAGTGAGACATGTGAACTGAGAAGTAAACGTAATTTTTTTTCTTTGCTGCTCAATGATAAATAGTATAAAGTAGTAATAATATTCTGTGCTTCCAGTGGGCGAAGAGTGAATGGTGTTTACCGCTTATTATTACTGCATAAAAAAAGGTATGTTATGTATAGACAGGATATGTTTTAAATAAAGTGAATGAAATATTACATGCGTAAACTTTAAATTGACATTGCCTATATTTACTGACAGCGACTAGGGCAAACAGGTGAATCTGAACATAACCGCTTGAGGTTTTGAACGCAACCATGGAAACTCTCATAAACTTAATCCGAAGATGCACGGACTTGGCCGAAGGGCCGATCCGAATGCAACATTAAAGGCGCGAAATATGAAAATACCCCTGTAAAATGGCTTCTCCCCTGCTATTGTGCAATTCGGTTAGCATTCAACTTGCCATGGATGTAAGCCCCAGCGTGTCCACCCTGTATATAATAGTAGCCTTTTCAACAAAAAAAAACAAAGAACTTTTACCCAAAACTAAAGTTGGACTTAAGTTCTTTTAGAACTATACAACTGGTTACAAGTTACTTTTTAAAACAGTAATGAAGTTGCCCTAACAGTTTTAAATAATTTAACAATGTTTAGAGAATTTTTCCGAAACAAAATATATATCTTTTTTAATTATGAGTTTTTTTAAATAATAAGAAAATAATCTCCAATATATCTAAGGTTGAGAATTAGGTCAAGAATAAATTAAGCAATTATGACATTCCAAATTTTAATCAGTAGATAACTATAATTTCACTTCACAACAATATTGTGCATTAGAAATGAAGTATTCTAACTTCTAACTTGACAAATAAAAGCTCATGTCATTATCATATAATAAGTAGGTTTTGAAGGTGAAATTACTTATTAGTCTTATATAAAAGAAGAAAAACTAGTTAGGCTAAAAAAGTTTACAGTTTTTTTTATCATTCATTTTCCTCATTCTGAATAAATTTGTTCTCTCTTTGTTGAAAAATTTCAATTTTAAAGGTGTATTATTCACATTTAAAAAAACGTACTATCTTTAAGCATGGCATTCTTATTACTTATCTCTAACGAAGTACGTGGATAGTAATTTACTTCTGTTTTAAACTTTGCTGCGTCAAAAATAGTTTTTCTTGCAATGAGTCACTGTCGTAAAAATTAAAAAAATAAACAATAAATTTTGTAGGCAAGAAATATTATACAATCAAAATTAATTAAATAAGAAAGAAAATAATTAGTTTCAAACTTTTATACAATTTCAAATAACCTTCAATAATAAAAAAATGTTGAAGATATTTTGTCAATATTTTATATTTTCAAAAATCGCATTAGATTCAGTATAAAAATGTATTTGGATTTTTCATCGAATCACTTGAATTATTTGAAGCCTGTGTAGTAGACAACTTTCCGTACGTCCCCGTAATACATTTTATCTACTTTACATTAAATTTAGCAATTTATTTGTAAAGATTAAACAAATTTAAAAATAAAGATTATATAATTTGAGGAGTGACCGAACAAAATGTGATAAATCACCTAGAAAAAATGATTTTCGAATCGAAAAACGGACACCAGAGTGAGTTTTATCTTTTTAGTAAACAAATTAAATACATAAAAATCAGATATGATTTGTCTTTTTAAAGTTTTCATGTTCTCAATCCAATTGATAAAAAGCCTAATTTTAATAAATATAATAATAATAATAATAATAATCGGAAAAAAGTTGCCCAACACTTATATAAACAATGTAATGTATAGATTTTCGAAGATTTCTAAAAAATGATTATTAAATTTTTTTAATATTTCAAGAGAATGAAAAAAAATTTTTAAATTCCTGGGAAAATTTCGAAACAGAATATAGATGATTTTAAAGTCAAATTTTTCCATCAGGAAAGTTATAAAGTTTTATGAAAAATTCGATCAAGTCAAAAAGACATTTATAAGTTTTAAAAAGATTCAAAATTAATTTAAACTTGAAAACATTTAAAAGAATTTGGAAAAAACGTACATTCTTGAATATTTGAAAATTGAAATTTTTGAATTTCTTAAGATTTTGAAAGCTTTCGTGATTAAAAGAAAATGTCTTCAAATTCACGGGAAAATTTCAACTGATTTTTATTTTGACAAATAATTTTCTAGAGAAAATTGACAAAGATTTGAACAAAAATGTTCAATTATTCCCAAAAATTTCAAAAACGAATGTAGATGATTTTAAAGCCAAATTTTGCAATTGGCAATGTAGCAAAGATTTATACAAAAATGGGATAAGAAATTATTTAATAAACATTCGGAAGTTTTAAAAATATTTAGAATTAATTAAAATTCTAAAACCTTTCAAAAATGTTAAGACAAAAGTACATTTATAAATATTTGGGAAGGAAAATTCTGAAGCGATAATAAATTTTGACGATGATAACAAATTTTCTTAAAATTCATGGGAAATTTTTTATTTATTTTGAATTTTAAAAAACTAATTTAAAGAGAATATTTAAAAAGATTTAAAAAGATTATAAATTATTTCCAAAATTGTCAAACAGAATCTGCAAGATTCTAAGGCAATTTTGTTTTTCAGAATTTTAAGATAAAATCTTTTTAAATTAGAATGATTTTAAAAGACATTTAAGAGGTTCACAAGTTTTGGAAATGGCTAAAAAGTAATTTCAAATTGGAGAAGATTTCCAAAAATAAAAACAAAAGTATGAATTTTTGACGATTTTAAAAAAAATGTGAAGCTTTTTAAAAAGTATGAAAGGCTTCTGAAAAATAAAAAAACTTTTCTTGGGACTGCTAGAAAAATTGCTAATGACTTCTTATTTTGCAAATTTAATTTTTAAGGAAATTTAAAATAGTATCAAAAGATTTCGGAAGGTATCTACAAATGTCGAAAATATCCGGAATATTTAAGGAAAATTTTTTATTTTGAAAGATTTCTCAGAATTTAGTTAAAAAGTCAGTTAAAAGTATATCTTCTAAACTTCGAAAAGTCCTAAATATATTTTAAAGCGAATCGAATTTTTCTGAAAATTTTTCAAATTACTTAAAATTGTCATACTTCTTCGATATATATGAAATCTTCCGTCTTCTTTTAATTTTCTCATGAATCTCACTAAAATTATATATTTATGTAACCTTAAAAACAAATGAATAATTAAACCTAAAATATAATTTTTTGATTTATTTATCACAAAACTACAAGACATACTTAACAGATAAGGAAAAACAAATGTTTATTATGAATTTTTATTTTGTATTCAACACTATTTATCCTCTAAGATTATAATTTTAACGAATTTTTTTCTTGCATCCCTGAAAATTCTTTTCTTGTTAATAATTGAACTATTTGGTTGAAATTCTTCTCTTTGGTTAAAAAATTAATCTATTTTCGTTGAGAATTGCATTATTTACTCAAATTTGTTTTTAAATGCAACTGGTTGAAAATTATTATTTTTTTATTAGAGATTCATTATTTCAGTTTTTAATTTGTTTATTCAGTTGAAAATGTAACTATTTCGTTGAATACTCCTGTTTTTTCGCAGAAAATAAATATTCTCGGCAGAAAGTGCATATGTTCGTGTTGAAAAATTAAAATGTTTTGAAGAAAATTCGTCCCTTTATTTAAAATAAAAAACTTTTTGAAAGTTTAAAATGCTTCAAGAGAACAGAAATATATTTTTTTAATTCCTGGTAAAATTTAAACTGATTTTTCATTAAAAAAAAATAAATTCTAAAGCAACAATATTCAATTAGCAAGATTACAAAGTTTTATAAAAAAGCCGATCAAGTTTAACAGAGATTAGAAGTTTTAAAGATTCTTAATTAATTTAAAGCAGAAAAACATTTAAAAGAAATTAGAGAAAACCTACAGTTTTTAATATTTTTTTAATGTAGCGATTTTTTGTAGAAATTGTTATTTTAAAAAATAATTTGAACATAAGATCAGGTTTTGAGGAAAACATAAAAATTTTAGGTTTAGCTAGCTTTTTCACTGGAAATGAATATTTTAAAACAACAATTTTATCATCAAGATTTCACATTGCACATTAGGGTTTTTCGCCTAAAGTTGGTATTTTCAAACAGAAATCATTATAATTTGAATCATGAATTCAAAATCTTGTAATATTTTGGTAAATGTTAGCGAGTTTCGACGGGAGTTGGTATTTTGAATTAAAAAAAATATATTTCAAAGAAGATTCACAACTTTGAACAATTTTAGGTTACGTTAGCCTTTTACTCCAAAAGGTGGCATTTTAAAATAAATATCATTAAAATTTGAACAAGATTTAAGATCTTTTAACAATTTTCGAAACAGAAATTATTACAATATGAATAATATTTAGAAAGTTTGAACCATTTTCGAACATTTTAGTGTTTTTCATCGCAAGTTATTGGTATTTATAATAATATCTTATTATAGATTTAAAAACGTCTTCACATTGTTTGAACACTTTTAGGTTACGTTTCTTGTGCTTCAACTAAAATTGGTATTATTGAACAAAAAATAATTAGATTTAAATTCACTGATTTTAGTTTAAAATAATAAAATCTACATGATTGAGAAATTTCGGTTAGTGTTAGTGTATTTCATCGGAAAATATAATTTTTATCAAAAAATTATCTCCAGGAAGATTAATAATTTTTGAATATCAGGTTTTGTTGATGTTTTACATAGAAAATTGGTATTTAGAACAAAATCATTATAATTTGAATAAGATTTATAATTTTTGAACTATTGTGGATTATGTTAGTGTTTTGCGTCTGAAATTGCTCTTATTATTTAGAAGTAACAAAATATTATTAATGTTTGAACAACAATAGATTATATTAATATATATCGTCTGAAATGTGTATTTATGATAACAAATTCAATGTTTTTTTATAGTAGAATCTTGTGATATTTTTTTGTTTGTTTCTCATTTCTTATAATAATTTACTTTTTTTAATTTACTCATTGTATATAAAAATTTGGACACAGTCTCTCAAATTATTATAGAAAAATATGAAACAAACATTAAATCATTATTTTCCTTAAAAATAACTTTTTAAAATTCCACTAAACTGTGTAAAATTAAGCTGTAATGAAAAAGAGGATCATTTTATTTGTCGAAAAATTTAATAAGCAGATTTTCAAGAGATTAGGAAACAAAAAAACCACAAAAAATACAAAAATCAAATAGGGGACCTCTAAATCATATCCGATTTTGAACTATTAAAAAAAAACTGCTTACTAAAAACGTACAAATTCAGCTTTTGTTCGCATTCAGTTTCGAAAATAATTTGTGTGATATTCCACTAATTCAAATTAACCAAGAACGGAGAAACGGCTTGACCGATTTCTACCTTACCGACATTTTTTTGTTGAACAGTTCGCGCCCACAACCAATATATATAGTTAAAAATGTAGGAAATTAAATGAAAGGCACTAAGGAATTTTGATTAATTTCCCAAATTTTAACTCGATATCTAATTTCGTGTGTACGAGAGCTTTTCGAAAAAATGTCGGTAAGGTAGAAATCGGGTAAGAATTACATGGCCTAGACAGCGAACATTTTGGAAACTTTTCTATCATGTAAAACATATTTCCTCAATGAATAATATCAGTTTGCAATCGTATACAAATTGCAACCAAAAAATCGTAAAAAATTTTCTAATGAATCTGAGGAACTTCTTTTTATTTTCTGTATACCTTTAAAAATTCTAAAAAGGTTTAGGAATGTCTTCTCGAAATATTAAGAAATATACATTTTGCTTTAGTTTTTTTGTAAATCTTCTCAGTTCTAAACCTAAATAATCTTCCAAGATTCTTTGTTGTAAATCTTGGGAATCTTTTAAAATATGTAGATTTTTAAAAAAATAATTCCATAAAAATTAATGTTTAAAAATTCGCAGGTTTTTTTTCATAGTTCTGGATATATTTAAAAATTTTCAATTATCTTGGAATTTTTGAACTGATTTAAACTTTTTCTACAATTTATTAGAATTTTTTGAAAATTGAGAGAAATTGTCCTTGTATTTCTTGTTTATTTTTATATTTGTGGGAATAATTTAAAATGTCGTAGAAATAAATAAATATATATTGAAATTTTCCCAGGAATCTTGAAGAAAAATTATTCACAAGACCTGCAAAATTCTTTAAAATCTTCTTTTTTGAATTTTTAAAAATTCTACATTTTTTTATTTGTTGTAATGTTTTCAATATTTAAATTACTTATGATTTTTTCTGAAACTTCTAAACTTTCGAAATAACTCAAAGATTTTCCTAAAATCATTAAAAACCTGTGAAATTACAAAAGTTGAAAATATGTTATAGTTCCTTTTTCGAGACAAACAAAATAGAATCACTTTAAACCAAACAGTTGAATTTTAAAGAAAAAAGTAATAAATTTCTACCTAAAAAGATTAATCTTAAATAAGAATTGCATTTTCAATCAGAAAACATTGTTTAGGCGATTAAGTAAACAATTTTATTCAAAATGTTGAAATTTCAAGGCAAAAACGATGAGCTTTCTAAAAGATAGTTGAATTCTCGACAAACTACATACATTTTTTTCAGTAAATGGTTTAATTCTTATCCAAAAAGTTTAACATTATACAAAAAAGGCAGAATTTCTAACAAATTACATAAATCTCACTCCAAATATTTCAAATTTAGACTAAAAGAAATGAATTGTTGTTTTTTCAATAAGAAAGTTAATTTTCAACCCAAAAACTACACAAATTTTCAACCAAATAATTGAATTTGCAACAAAGAGGAATAATTTTCTACCACAAAAGACAATCTTTAACCAAAGGCATGAATTTTGAGCCAAATAGTTGAATTCTCAATAAATTGCATCAATTTTAAACCAAATAGTTCATATAAAAACTCAAAAGATCAGTTTTCAACCAAAAATGAAACAGTTAAATTTTCATTTAAAAAAATTAATTAAAAATTTAAAAAACAGAATTTTGTCAAAAATAGTGGAAAGAAAATAATTTATTTTAAAATAAAAATTGTTCAGTTTTGAACGAAATTTTTAAACGAAAAATCAGAATTTTTAGTCAAGAAAGAAAGAAAAACCTACTGAATTGTTCAATTTTCAACCATGGAAATAAAATTTTAACTGATATTATAAATCTTAGATAAATAAATATTAATTTTAAATAAAATAGTTGAACTTTCAACCAAATTGTTGAATTTCCTATCGAATTATTTAATTTTTGAGCCGAAAATACAAATCGGTTAATAAAAATTTGAAGATGAATTTTTAACAAAATTTTTGAACTTTTAATATAGA
Source organism: Belonocnema kinseyi (assembly GCF_010883055.1). Taxonomy (NCBI): domain Eukaryota; kingdom Metazoa; phylum Arthropoda; class Insecta; order Hymenoptera; family Cynipidae; genus Belonocnema; species Belonocnema kinseyi. The sequence goes on along the minus strand of NC_046662.1, from coordinate 57,182,397 downwards.
TGTTAGAAAACTGGATATTTTGGTATAGAAATACATCTAATTTTCCATTTCACAATGTTTAATTTCAGGCGACAGAGTTTTCAATTCTGACTACAGAAAAATTGTAGGCCTTTAAGAAATGATAAAACTTCACATTTGTATAACAATAATTACTTATTTTTATGAACACATTTTATTTTATGGAACTAATTTCACCGAGTTTCTACTTTAATTTATTAAAATAATTGAAATAGTTCATATTTTTAATGTATGTTCGTTCTCTATATTAATAGGTCTCTACCTTACCGACACTTTCTTATTTCCAACTTATTTTGATTTAACAATTTGGGATAATAAATAAAAAGCACTAATAAGGGTGGGTCTGGTTTTAAACTTTAATAATTATGAAAAAAGCAACAACAACAAAATTATTTACAAAAAAAACTTTTTTCATAGCCCTAATGACATTTAATTTTAAAATTTTTTTCTTTGAAAATTGATTAGACTAGTTTAATTAATTTATTAATTCGCCTTCTCGAACTTTTATTATGGTCATTATGTTCATGGTGTATTAGACATATTTTTTAGTTATTCAAACTTTTAAACATTTAGTTAATTAGGTTTCAAAGTGACATAAATGAAAAAGATAGTGTCAGAAATTCTATTATGATTTGTGACTTTGGCCTTGATACAATGAACCTGCTACTCTATGTTTGAAATAATGATAGAGTCCTTATCAGCAATATTTGATTTTCAGTTTTTCCTATTTTTGTAACTTTGTGTAAACAGTCTATTGAAGTAAAAAAAAAATAGTTTTACGCAGGTTTCTTAACACTTGATAATAGATTTGAATAATAAATTCAATAACATTTTTTAATAATCTTCATAAATATTAATTTATATACTTTATTAAAAGTTGACTTTTGTGTACGGTTCCTCCACTAAGCCTCTTTCCTTCACTCAGCCGAATTGCTGCCGCCAAGCCTGGTCAGCGGGAATCCTTTGAATCTTATGAGGACTAAAATGCGGAGTATAATTTTTTTTGGTACTTGGTAATTTGCAAGTACAATATTTGAAAACTATGAATTATAAAGATTTTAATGAGATGTCATTTAGATTAAAAATGCATGTACTAGAGAATAAATATTTTTGTTTATATAAAATTTTATGAAGAATTTTTTAGAAATCAAGTAGCTTTAATTTATTGGTGTAGGAATATCACTCGAACTTACCAGTGTCTAAAATTTAAGTTACATTTGTATTTCAAAAGTACAACTGTTCGGTTGGGAATTCAACAATTTGTTTGAAAAGTCATCTTTTTTTTTTAAATCGACTGTTTCTTTTTAAATAAACAAATTTTGCAGAAAATTAATTTCTTGATTAAAATTTATATTTTGGTATTGAAAAGTAAAAATGAAATCCTTTTCAGATGAAAATTCAACAAACTTTTTTAAAATTTGTCTTTTTAATTTAGAAAACTGATTCATTTTAGTAAAAGTTGCATCTTTCTTGTATAAAATGCACCGATTTCGTTAAAAATTGAAAAATTTTGTTAAAAATATATTTTTTCGGTTGAAAATTCCAATTTTTTTAATTCTTGTTATTCGGTTGATAATTTAAGAATTTAGTTAAAAACTTATTCTTTTGGTTGAAAATTTTATTTAAAATTAAATATATACTATTTGAAGTAAATAAAAACTACAAAATATATTGCGACAATTGAGCAACAATATATATTTAGAATAAAATTTCGTTGACTTTTTTTCATCAGCCATTAAAAATGATTTATTATAGCAAATTTCAAGATAAAATCATTGAAAGTATTGTATTTTTAATCAATAGATGACTTTTTCACAAACTTGTTAAGTTATCGACCAAATAGATACATTTTTTACAGAAGGGTTGGTTTTCCAACCAAGAAAGATTTCTTAGTCACTGTTTTAAAGCAAAAATATGTATTTTCAACCAAAAACTATGCATTTTTTATACCATAAGAAATTATTATTTAAACCAAAAGGAACACTTTTGAACAAAATAGTTGAATTTTCAAGACAAAAGGATAAATTTTCAATTTTCAATAAAAAAGGTATGTTTCAATGAATTAGTTGAATTTTCACTCTTTTCAAGCCAAAAAGACCAAAATAGTTTAATCTTCGCATAAAATAGATGCATTCTCATAAAAAAATATAATCTGAGATATTGTTTCTTCAAAAAAATATTTTAATTTGAAGCCAAAAACAGTTGAACTCAACCATAAATCCTCAACCAATTTAGATTATTTTTCTACCAAGAGAGTTAAATTTTCAAAAAAAAAAAAAAAAAAACCAAATGAGATATTTTTACCAAAAAAGATAAATTTTGAAACGAATAATCCGAATTTTCAGTCAAGAAAGAAAGAAAAAACTACTGAATTGTTCAATTTTTAATCAATAAAGATGAATTATTTACAAAGAAGTTGCAATTTTTACCAAAATATTAATTATGAACGACAAAGATACAGTTTTTATCAAATTGTTTGAATTTTGACTGAAATAGTGGATTTAGAAAAAATCACTAGAATTTTCAATCAAAATTTATTAATTTTCAACTAAAAATAGAATAGGTGTATTATTTTACAACCAAAACAGATATTTATTTAAATTTGAAGACATTTGATGCCAAAAAAACGAATTTTCTACAAAACAGTTTCATTTTCGAACCGCAAATATAAATTTTCAACAAATAAGCTACTACTGAACCAAAAAAAAAAGGTTTTTTGTAATTACTTACGAGAAAAGAAGTATTATCAGTTTGTTTTTAAACTTGTATATAAATAAATTTAATGCGATTCTTGAAAAAATAATGAAACATTTTTGAATATTTAGATGTGTCAAAAGAAAATCTAGAAAAAAGTTTATTATGTAGGATTTTACAAAATATTAGGAAAAATTCAAACATTTTTAAAAGTCTTAAAATATTTTTAATCTATTCAAAACGTCTTAAATTCTTAAAAATATTTTCAGCTGATTCGAACTTCAAAAAAATTTTTTAATTTAATTTAAAATCTAAAATAATTCCTTAAAATCTTTAAAATTTGCCTAGGAATTTTAAGAAATTTTGTTTATTCATTTGTAAGCTTTCAAAATTCGTTTGAAGCTTCTTAGGTTTTGGCTTGAAATCTTTTTAGAAAAACTTCATTTTTTAAAATATTTTGCAGTTTAACATTCTTCTTTAATTTCTTTAAATCATCTAAATGTATCTTAAACATTTTGTTTTAAAATCTTCTGTTATTTTTCGAAATTTAAGGAAACGTTTTAAAATGTTTTAAATCCTTTTTCAATTTTTCCTCAAAGTTCATTTTTAAAAATAAAAAGTCATTATAAATTTTCCTATAATTCTTAAGAAAATTCGTTTTAATCCTTTGAAAATTCTTAAATCTTTTAATATTTTTTAAATTACTTAAATGTTTCGGATAATTTTGTTCGTTAATTCTGCAAAATTAAAAAATTGCCATAAAGTCATTCAGATTCTTTTTTGACAATTTTATAGATCTTTTAAAGTGATTTGAATTTTTTTAAAATACTCCCTTAAAATTTATTTTTCGCAATAAAAAATCAGTTTAATTTACCTTAAGAACCTAAAGATTTTTAAAAAATTTTAAATCTTACAAAAATCCTTAAATATCTCATTCATTTTCATTATTTGTGAATTATTGAAAAACTTCTGAGTATCTCTTAAGATTACTCAAATCTGTTCTAAAATTATGTATTATGGCAAAATTTTGCTTTACATTCTTTGATACTCTTTTTTAAAATTTTAGGAAATAAATAAAAATATTTTTTAGACGTTTTTATTTTTCTTTCATAATTAATTAAGTAAAAAATCATTAAAAATTTTCCCATGAATCTCAACAATATTTGTTTCATTCTCTTGATGTCTTGCAAGATTAAGATTATCTAATTTTTTTATCCTGAAAAATCATAAGAATTTTTTAAATTATGACGAAGTTGCCTTCAAAGTTTAAAATAACGTAACTTTCCGATAATTCAGTTATATGTAACAAGTTAAATTTTTTAAAAGGATATTTTTTTACTCAGATTCTTGTGGTTACCACCTCATAACTAGATGTGAAAGGCCCTGTAATTCGAGATATTTTGCACATCAAATATCACACTTACAGCGAATCAGGTGTTCTCATTTAGACCTGGAATTAAACATTTTGTATTGGACTTATATCACATTTATAGAAAATTGAGTACCTTTAATTGACTCACGACACAGATTGGTTCTTGAATTTCTTCCCGTGGTGGAAAATATTCATCTCTGTCTTCTATAGCATTAATAAATGCATCATTATCCTGATGTGGATTGAATAGAGTGGTCACTTATTAAACTCAAGAAAAAACAAAATTTTATGTAATAAAAAAAAAATTCTCAGTCAAAAATGTGAGTATTGATTTTCTAAATACTACTTGCTGTAAAAAATATGAGACAACAGAATTCAACTAAAGTATTCTTGAATATTCAAAATATTTTCAAGTTATTTGTGTTTATTCTTCAATGTGAAATTTTCTTTTATAGTTCACATTTTACAAAATAAGATTATAGAAACCGATCAAATATTATTTATTAAAAATTATCATTATTGTCATTACGTATTATAATTTAAACAGAACAAAAAATCAACATTTTCGGGCGGAAAACGGTTATAACAATTAAATCTTTTTGATATCAGCTTAATTCAATTATTTATAAACAAAATTGGGATAATGATTTATGTCTTTTGATATTGATTAAGATTGTGGAAACAAATATTTACTGTTTGTAACAGTTGTGTTTTATGTTATTAACTGTAAATAGTACCAAAATCGCAAAATCTTATTAGAATATTTTTTAATAAATTATTTAATTTAAAACAATTGCGCCGATTTCAATAAAATGGTATTATGGTTATTTAGCTACTGTTATATTCTGTAGATGTTGACCCGCCCCCCCCTTATCTTATGTAATTTTTTTGGGCAAATTTGGTTGTGAATTTATTTGAGGATATTCCAAAAATTACGTAAGACGATTTGGGTTTTGGGAGGGGGAGGGGGGGCGTTGTTTAATAAAATCTTACTATTTCTTATAAATAAACAAAGTGGTTCAACTTTAAACCAAAAACTTGATTTACCAAGGAAAGATTTTCCGGTGAACTAAGAAAAAAAAATTCCATTCAAAACCATAAATGTTCAAGCCAACAAGATTAATTTTTTACCAGAAAGACAGAATCTTAAAGAAAGTATATACCTTTTCAACGAAAATAATAAATTTCCAATAAAGAAGATTGATTTTCAACAAAAAAGACGAACTATTCACAAAATAAAGATTTTTTTAAATTGTTGCAAATTATGCTAAGAAATGTTAATTTTTTAACTAAAAATTGAATAATCAAATTTCTATTGATAAAAAAATTAATTTTCAATTTTTAAAAATAAATTTTCAGCAATATAGTTAAATTTTTAAGAACAAAATATGCATGCATGAAAATTGATCCCATAAAAAAATATATTAACAAATTACATACATTTTTAACCAAATAGATGATTTTCAATCTAAAAAAGATCAAGTTTTAACCAAAATTAATGTACTTATTACATTTTTATTTAAAAAAAAACTTCTGTGATGAAAGAAAACGAATATTCTACAAAACAGTTGAATTTTAATTTAAAAACCTTAATTTTCAATTAATTTTAAACATAAGAAGATAAATTTTTAAAAACAAAAAAAGCTGAATTTTGTATAAGAAACATATTCACTTTTGAATCAAGCACTTTAATTTTGAACCTAGAAGATTAATTTTTCACCAAAACAAACGAATTCTTAACAAAATAAATAAATTTTCAACCAAATTGTTAAATTTCTAAATAAAATAGATCCATTTTCTACCAAAAATGGAATGGTTACATTTTTAATTGAAAAACATCGTTAATCTACCAAAAAGATAAATTTTCAACAAAAAGCGTTGTAAATGATATTTGAATCGAACAAACTTAAAATTGTTAACTTATAACAGTTGATATTATTAAAAAAAGACAAATTTTCAACAAAGTGATTGAATCCTTAACTAAAGCAGATTAATTTTTAACTTTTTTATATTTTCAAATTTCAAATAAATTTCTTTTTAAATTTATGTGGAAAGAGATGAATGTTTCAATCAAAATGACGAACTATCAACCAGACTTAAATTTTTAATAAAGAAAGATTTTTTAGTCATTAAAAAAAATTTTGTCAAAAATGTTGAATTTTTAAGACAAAAGGCGAGCTTTTTATTAAAAAGCAGAATTTTCCATAAAATAGTTAAATTTTTAATCTTTAAACTGTAAGATCATTTCGAAAAAGGAATCTTAATTTTCTACCAAAAAAGAGAAATTTTCAGCAAAATACCTAAACTTATAACCAAATGGTTGAATGTTCATAATCGAAAAGTTAAATGTTTAACCAAAAATGGAATATGCAAGTTAATTTTTAATAAAGAAATTAATTTTCAGTAAAAAACGACCTCTCTAAAAAAGAAGATATTTTTTCAACCAGATGGTTGCATTTTCTTTTAAAATAATTAAGTTTTAACAAAAGGAGAAACGAATCTTCAATAAAATAGTGAGATTTTCAACCTAAAAAGATGAATTATTGTCAACGATAAATGTAAAAGCCAATATTTAAACAAAAAATATTGTTATTTTTAATCCAAGACACTTGGATATAACCAAAAAAAGTTTTCAATAGAATACTTGAATTCTTAACTTCAACAGATTAATTTTAACCAAAAACATTGATTCTTTATAACAAAAAAAAAATCAAATAATTTTGATCAAAAACATTAATTTTCAACTGAGGAGATTAATTTTCTACCAAAATAGACGAATTGTCAACAAAATACATAAATTTCGAACCAAATGGTTGCGTTTATAACTGAACAAGATCCATCTTGTCCAAAAATGGAATAGTTTAATTTTTAGTTAAAAAATTAATTTTCAACTAATAGATAAATTCTCAACAAAAAGTACAATAGCTAATATTTCAACAGAAATTGATTTACATGTTTGCATTTTTAACCAAAAAAATTAAATTTTTAATAGAACGAATTTTAAAAAATGTATCAATTTCTAACCAAAAATCAGAATTTTATCTAAAAATATCAATTTTTACCGAAAAAGAGAGTTGAGTTTTAATTTTAAAGAATTAAATTTAATTAATCATTATGTTTTTAACAAAAAATATAGTGGTAGTTGATATTTCCACCCAAAAAGATTTATTTTTAAAATTCATTACAGTTGAATTCAGTAGAAAAAACGAATATTCAACAAAATAGTTTGATTTTTGACCAAATAGTTGAATTTAAATAAAAAAGATAAACTTTCTGCAGAAAATTGAATAGTATTTTTTTAATTAAGAAAATTAATTATCTACTGAAAAAACGAATCTTTAAAAAATAAATAAAATTACCTGTATTTTGTATGACACTAAGAGCATTGTTAATATACATATAGTCGACCCCTACTATGTACATATTTGTATAATATAACAAGTTTTTTATAATAAGTTTGAGCAATGTTTGTTAGTCAAAATAATTAATCCCCGCAGGGAAGTATTTGCATAAATATTTTGTTTATCACAATTAGGGGTATTATCGGTACAAAGTCATGCTCATAATTACTTAATTCTTGATTCGGTTTAGAGAATCGATAAAAGATTTAGAAAAAAAACGCAATTGAGGTTATAAATGTATATTTGGATAAAGCTATTTGGATATTTGCCTTTTCGCTTCCATTGCAGACAAAAGCGAGAATTTTTATTTAGTTTTAATTAAAAATAGTTTTTTTTTTATTTCTTAAAAGATTCATCACAATTTCATTTATTACACATTTATGGAAATTGCATACCCAATCAAGGAATTATGCAGGGTGGACACGCTGGGGCTTACATACATGGCGAGTTGAATGCTACCCGAATTGCATAGCAGCAGGGCAGAAGAAATTATACATGGGTATTTTCATATTTCGCGCCTTTAAAGTTTCATTCGGATTGGCCATTCCGTCAAGTCCGTGCATCTTCGGATCAAGTTTATGATATTTTCCATGGTTGCGTTCGAAACTTCAAACGGATACAAGTATCAAAACAATATAAGTTATGTTATATAGTAATTACAAATAATAAAAGTGTTTAATTAATAATGAAGTGAGACATGTGAACTGAGAAGTAAACATAATTTTTTTTCTTTGCTAATACCATTATAGAATAGCTGCTCAGTGACAAGTACTATAAAATAGTAATAATATTCTGCGCTTCCAGTGGGCGAAGAGTGAATGGTGTTTAAGGGCATGTGACACAGCTAAATACCTATATTACCGACCTCACTTTTTCCGTTCACTGAATGTTTTTTTGAACCTAAGAACTTTTTTTGTAAATAAAATATCGAACTGAAACTTTGGGAAATGTATTAGAGCACAATAAAGTACGTTTAGGTACTGCATTTTGGTAGAAAATTCACTGAAAATTATTTCATCTTTTTTCTGAACCTCAACATTTTTTGAACGTTCGAACTTTTTTTATACATAAAATATCGGTCTCAAACTTTGAGAAATGCAAGAGCCGAAAGAAAACTACGTTTAAGTACAAAGCTTAATAATAATAGATGTAAAAAAATATATTTCAACAATCAATTCCAACGGCATCAGCCGGTAACGTTGTACACGAAAATACGAACTCTCTAGAGCCTCGTCAAGTGGCCGCCAGGTTTCGTATGCCGTTGGAATTGATTGTTGATATATATTTTTTTACATCTTTCATGATTAAGCTTTGTACTTATACGTAGTTTTCTTTCGGTTCTTGCATTTCTCAAAGTTTGAGACCGATATTTTATGTATAAAAAAAGTTCGAACGTTCAAAAAATGTTGAGTTTCAGAAAAAAGATGAAATAATTTTCAGTGAAGTTCCTACCAAAATGCAGTACCTAAACGTACTTTATTGTACTCTAATACATTTTCCAAAGTTTCAGCTCGATATTTTATTTATAAAAAAGTTCTTAGGTTCAAAAAAACATTCAGTGAACCGAAAAAGTGAGGTCGGTAATATAGGTATTTAGCTGTGTCACATGCCCTTAACGCTTATTTTTACTGCATAAAAAGGTACGTTATGAATAGACAGGATATGTTTTAAATAAAGTGAATGAAATATTACATGCGTAAACTTTTAATTGACATTGCCTATATTTACTGACAGCGACTAGGGCAAACAGGTGAATCTGAACATAACCGCTTGAAGTTTCGAACGCAACCATGGAAACTCTCATAAACTTGATCCGAAGATGCACGGACTTGACCGAATGGCCGATCCGAATGCAACTTTAAAGGCGCGAAATATGAAAATACCCCTGTATAATGGCTTCTCCCCTGCTATTGTGCAATTCGGGTAGCATTCAACTGGCCATGTATGTAAGCCCCAGCGTGTCCACCCTGTATATACACTATGTAGTTATCTATTCGGGATGCTAAGTTATTTTTCAAAAAATATTAATTGATTTTTTGATGTTATATTTTACATGTATTTATATCATTATATTATACATTTTCTTGCAGCACTTTACACCAATAAAACTATTGGACTCAACCAATTAAAGTTTCCAATTGACGCATAAGACACACATTTTCTCTAAAAATGAGAAAAGCTCTTCTTCAGACATACGCAAAAAACACAACAGAAGATGAAGCTGGAAATAGTAAGCAAGATAATAGAAATCCTAATGAATCAAAACCACTCAAATTTAGTAATACACTTATATTTTACGTGAATGGAGTAGAAGTAAAAGTCAGTGAAGTGGAACCAGATTGGACCCTACTTTATTATCTTCGCAATAAATTAGGATTAACTGGTACAAAATTAGGATGTGCAGAAGGAGGATGTGGTGCATGTACTGTTATGGTTTCCAGGTATGATCGTACGCAAAACAAGCTCATTCATTTTTCAGCAAATGCATGTTTAATGCCAGTATGTGCTGTTCATGGATTAGCAATCACTACAGTCGAAGGTATTGGCAGCACAAGAACAAAACTTCATCCAATTCAAGAACGGATTGCAAAATCCCATGGATCGCAATGTGGCTTTTGCACACCTGGAATGGTGATGTCAATGTACGCCTTATTAAGATCCATGCCGGAACCGAGAATGGAAGATTTGAAAGTAGCATTTGATGGGAATTTGTGCAGATGTACAGGATACAGGCCAATAATAGAAGGATTCAAAACATTTACAGAGGAATGGGAACAGAAACATCATTTTGGGAATGATGATAATACTTATGCTGGAGAAGCAGTGTGTCCAATGGGTCGAAATTGTTGCAAAAGAGCATTTACGTCTAAGCCAAGTAATTTAGTTGACACAGATAGTTTTCTACCCTATGATCCATCTCAGGAACCAATATTTCCACCAAAATTGATGATCTGTTCAACATTGGATGAAGAATATTTGATTTTTAAGGGAAAGAATGTCACTTGGTATAGACCAAATACTCTGAAAGAATTAATGAGCCTAAAGAAATGCTATCCAGATGCAAAAATAGTCGTAGGAAATACTGAAGTAGGTGTAGAAATGAAATATAAAAATTGTCGTTACTCGAGATTGATTCAACCAACAAATGTTAAAGAAATGTGGCAGATTGTTGAAAATGAGGGATTAGAGATTGGGGCAAATATAAGCTTATCGGATATGGAAGATCTGTTAAGACAGCAAATAAAGACTAAACACGAATCTAAAACCAGAATCTTCTCTGCAATTGTTAAGATGCTACATCGATTTGCTGGATTGCAAATAAGAAACGTTGCCTCTGTAGGTGGAAATATAGTTACATCGAGTCCTATATCTGATTTGAATCCCATTTTTATGGCTGCTGGTGTAAAATTGAATATGGGAAGCCTAAAGTCTGGATTCAGAATTGTCGCAATGGACCAGAATTTTATGGTTGGTTATAGAAAAAATTTATTATCCCCTGATGAGATTCTCATATCTATTATAATACCATTTTCTTGTTCGAATCAGTATTTCGTGGCTTATAAGCAATCAAAAAGACGTGTTGATGACATTACCATAGTCAATATGGCACTGAATGTAAAATTTCAACCAGAATCTAATATTGTAGAAGCAGTACAATTAGCATTTGGTGGCATGGGACCAACTATTATTCTAGCTCGAAAAACATCCCAAGCGATGGTTGGAGAAAAGTGGAACAGCGAATTTTTGGATAAAGTTATTGACAATCTTATAGAAGAATTTCCATTAGCAGGTGATGCTCCAGGTGGAATGATTCTTTATCGAAGAACAATGACCCTTAGTTTATTTTTTAAAGCTTTCGTATTCGTAGCAAAACAGAAAACTTCAATGTTGGAAAAAATATTTCCAGAAGCGTGGAAATCCATTTCTGACGAGTTTCAATTTCAAGAACTGAAAAGCTCCAAGTATTTCCAAGTGGTACCAGAAAATCAGTCTTCCTGGGATTTAATTGGAAAACCTATTGTACATGCTAGTGCTTTCAAACAAGCCACTGGGGAAGCTTTATATTGTGATGATGTTCCACGATTTAAGGATGAATTGTACTTGGCTCTTGTACTTTCTACTAAAGCACATGCTAATATATTAAAAATAGATGCTTCTGAAGCGTTATCACTTGAAGGAGTGATTATATTCCTAGATTCTAACGACATTCAAGAAGATAAGAATTTATATAAGCTCATCTCACGTGATGAACCAATTTTTGCTTCAAAAACTGTAACGTGTCAAGGTCGACCAATTGGTGCCATCGTAGCAGTGGATCAGATTACAGCTCAGAAAGCTTCGACAATGGTTGTAGTTGAATATGAATCTCTTCAACCGATAATCACTATTGAGGATGCAATCGCTTGCGAATCATTCTTTCCAGATTACCCTATTCATATTGTTTCTGGAAATACTAATGAAGAATTTAGAAAAGTTGACCACATCATCACTGGGGAAATACGAACAGGAGGACAGGAACACTTTTATTTGGAAACACATGCGACTCTTGCCATTCCACGAGACGGAGATGAAATGGAAATATTTTGTTCAACACAGAATCCTGCAGATGTGCAGCAGTTGGTTGCACAACTTCTTGATGTAACATCAAATAAAATCACTGTTAGAGCTCCTAGATTAGGAGGTGGATTTGGTGGAAAGGACACAAGACCAGCAATGCTTGCTTTACCAGTGGCTCTAGCTGCTTATAAACTTCAAAAACCTGTAAGATGTATGTTAGATAGACCAGAAGACATGATTATGACAGGTACTCGGCACCCATTTCTTCAAAAATACAAAATTGGCTTTGATAAAAGCGGATTGATTAAAGTGGCCCAAGTGGAAATGTTCCTGAACGCAGGATGCACCCTAGACATGTCCGGTCCAGTTTTACACCGAGGTATGTTTCACTTTGAGAATTCTTATAAAATTCCAGTCTCTAGCGTAACTGGATACTTGTGCAAAACAAACCTCCCATCAAATGTTGCTTTTCGAGGATTCGGAGGACCTCAGGGGATGTTCCTTGCAGAAAACATGATTCGAGATGTTGCAGAATTTCTGAATCGAGACGTGATGGACCTGATGGAATTGAATTTTTATAAAGAAGGGGATTTGACACATTACAATCAATGTCTCAATTATTGCACCTTGAGTCGTTGCTGGGAAGAATGTCTTCGCTCTTCCGATTATCAGAAAAGAAATACTGAAATTCGTCAATTTAATAAAACGAACAGATATAAGAAAAGAGGCTTAGCTCTAGTCTCTTCAAAACATGGAATTTCTTTCACAGAGCAGTTTCTTAATCACGGTGGAGCACTTGTTAATGTTTATCTCGATGGCTCTGTTTTGATTACTCATGGAGGGGTAGAAATGGGCCAAGGATTGCACACCAAAATGATTCAAGTCGCAAGTCGAATCCTTAAACTCAACCCAAAGAAAATTTCAGTAAGTGAAACTTCTACAGATAAAATTCCAAATGCAACTACAACTGGATCAAGTGTTAGTTCTGACATTTACGGAATGGCTGTTCTAAGTGCTTGTGATAAAATTATAAAACGTCTTCAGCCTCTAATAAATGAAAACCCTGAAGGAAATTGGGAAGATTGTATCCACAGAGCATATATGAAAAGAATCCCACTTTCAGCTACTGGATTTTATCGGACACCAGATATTGGATATTCTTTGGAAACAAATTCTGGCACTCTATTCAATTATTTTACATATGGAGTGGCTTGTACAGAAGTCGAAATTGATTGTCTAACTGGTGATCATCAGATATTAAGAACTGACATTGTCATGGATTTGGGTGAAAGTTTGAATCCAGCGATTGACATAGGGCAAATTGAAGGAGCCTTCATGCAAGGATATGGTTTATTTACTTTGGAAGAACTTGTTTATTCTCCAACTGGGACTCTCTTAAGTCGTGGACCGGGTGCTTATAAAATACCTGGATTCTCAGACATACCTCAAGAATTCAATGTTTCTCTTTTGAAGGGAGCACCAAATCCCAGAGCGATTTATTCATCAAAAGCTGTTGGCGAGCCTCCCCTTTTTTTGGCATCTTCTGCATTTTTTGCAATTAAAGAAGCCATTAAGGCTGGACGTGAAGATATGAACGTCTTTGCTAAATTCAAATTTGATGCGCCTGCAACAGCTGCTAGAATTCGTATGGCTTGCGTGGATGAACTGACTTCTAAAATTGGGAATGGTGATGGGAAAAAAGCATGGAATATTGTTCCTTAAAAATGTTGTGGGAATGTGATTTTTTTAATTTTGTAAACATTTTTCTGAGTTTGTCTGATATTAATTTTCCTGTACAGAAAGAAAAAAATACTTTTGAATTAATGAAATATGGGCTTTAAAGCATCAAACAGTGCTTTCACGCTCGATCAATTAAGAAAAATATAATAATAATTATCCTCAACTAAAGATATCATAGACGCTGAGTCCGATATGATAGATACTGATGGCATTCATCCGACATTTTCGAACTTATAAAAAAAGTTTATTAAAACTTCATGTGTTAGATATTACTTTTAAATGTATGTAAATGATTTAAAATTAAATAAATATTTAAGAAAAATTCGTTTTTTAATTTTTAAGGCGTTTGGTGTTTGAAAATTTTTCTGAAGAAATGAAATTTTAAAAGTTTTCATATCGGTAATTTCTCAAAACTTTTCCCTTTTTTTAAATTGAAGTATAATAAAGTATTGAAACATCAATGTACATTTCAAACAAAATTAAATAGAGGATTAATAAATGTCAATTAATTTTTCGATAACAATAATTTACTATACAAATTTTCACACAATAGTATACACTAGTATAATGTGCTCCATTTATTTTAATAATTTTTATTCTAAATATTGACTAAATTATTTAATCTGATTTTTTATTCAACAATTACTTGTCTAAAATGAATAATATATCGTTTTAAATTAATCCTTAAATAATAGTTAATATTTTATATTTCTACCTATTACTTTATATTATTATTTAGTTTAATACAAACAAATAATATTACCATAATTACTATATTCCATTTATGAAAAACTGTGATTTTGATCAACTAGACTATCATACATTACATTAATGTATAGTTATCAAAAGCTTTGGTTTTTTTCTACTTTAATTGTTCATAAACAATACAGCTTGAAACATAAATTATTACAAAATACGATTAGCTAGCAGCGCCTATGATTTCCGAATAGAAAGCAATTGAAAAAAATTTTTTAAACAAATATTCATTAATTAAAAACACAATAATCAAATATATGTATCAACATTTTTTTTCATTAATTATTAAAGTATTTAGAAACTATTTTTCGCATTTAAAAGAACAATAAATGTCTGTATAAAAATTGCATAAATAATTAAATTTAAAAATACGTGCGCCTCGAACGGAAAAAGAAATTTTTCCCTTAATTTTCTCCGAACATAAAAACAATTTCCAAACAAAAATTTCATGATTAATTTTAGTACTGATTTAATTCAGCAATGATTTAATACAAAAGTATTTTTCACACTTTAAATAAAAAATGGTCTTGAAATAAATCTACATTTATTTTTCTTAGTTTTATATGCTTGAGCTTCATATAATCGTCAATCTTTCAATCTATGGTTCTGTATTTTTGATAGAAAAAGTCGAATTATTTCACTTAAAGTATAATATATTGGACTATTGACATAACATATTGCATTATTGCATTAGAATTACTCACATATTGCATATTGCATTAGAATTCTAGATTAATTTGAGGCTTTTTATGATCTATTTATTTTTAGCTAACTATCAAGAAAGGAATTTTTATGGAATGCGCCTTAAAAAACTGTTTTTAATAATTATTAAACTATTAATATATTACAGTATTAAACAATAATCGTAGTGCGCCAAATCCTCCAAAGTATTAAGTAACATGCAATAGGTGTACTAGCAAATTTCAACTTCAATTCAATAATGAATGATTTAATAAGATACCAATTAAAGGAAATCTGCTCACAATTGTTTATGAAATTGATTATGCGTTCAGCATTAATCTTAATACTGAAAAGTACGAATGTGAGACTTTCAGAATACTACTGACAGTGTCCATATTCATAATCAGGAACTTCCCAGCTGTCAATCTGAATGGAAATCCAGCCCTCATCATAATAAATAATTTATCTTCTGTTAATTTGATCGCTAACTCGTACCACAAGCTTTCATAAACTGCAAGTCCTATCATTTGTATTCTCAAAGATAACAATTCACCGGAAAAACAATATACAAATAATTTTATAATCACGACTTCTATACAAACAAATGGTTTTATTGTAACCAGCGGACCATACTTTTTCATGTTTACTATCATTTCTATCCCTGAAATTTAGAAAAATGAGGTTAATTATCATTAAGTTACAGAGCATTAAATTTATTAATATCTTTGGGGTTCAGCAAAGAGGAGCAGAAGAGAGTAAACCCCAGGAATAAATTTGTCTTTCAAAAAGATAAAAACGTTGCATCAAGTTTATCTAACGAAAGATAAAATTTATCTGAAAAAAAGATAAAGTTTATCTGACTCAAATATTTTTTGACATGGATTATATGTCAGACGGCTGCATCTATTTTCACAGAAAAAATGTCCTTTATACATTTAAAAATCCTCGCGGTATTTAGTTTTAAATATTCTCACTTTTTTCACTAATTTTAAACCCAAAAATCACTCACCTACTCTTACTGAATACACAGTCTGCACTTTGGTTAATTTATACCAAATAGTGTTTGATTACAATTTTTGAAGTCTACATCAGGGTCGATAGAAAACTAAAGATTTGTTCAACAAAAGTAAGGGACTGAAGTTGGCTGAGAGTTCCTACTCAGACTGTGTATTCAGTAAGTGTAGGTGATTGATTTTTGGGTTTAAAATTAGTGAAATAAAGTGAGAATTTTTAAAATTGAATACCGCGAGAATTTTTAAATTTATAAATGATATTTTTTCTCTGAAAATAGACGCAGACGTCTGTCATATAGCCTATGTCAAAAAAATATTTACGTCGGATAAACTTTATCTTTTTTACAGATAAATTTTATCTTTCGTTAGATAAACTTGATGCAACATTTTTATCTTTTTGAAAGATAAAAGTTATTCCTGGGGTTTACTGTGAAGGGAGAAGGAGAATAAAGTAGAATAAAGTAGTTTTGAAGAATAGTTGGGGCGGAGGAGGATAGAAGGGCGGGTCAAGAGGATTACCTATCATGTTTTTGAAAAAAAGGAGGAAAAATATATTTGAACCGGGAGCTCAGATTTTTTATTAGTCATTGCGTTAAAAAATTATGCTACTAAAACCTCGATAGCCTATTTTGCGTTTCTCCTAGCCATGGCAAGGAGATGTGAAACGAAAGGCTATGCAGTAGGACTCGTCGTATCAGGACAGCTGGGGTCTCCACTTTCGATCGCGCAGGTACCAGAAACAAATCTAAGCCACACCTTCTGACATTGTCGTATCTCAAATTTGTTAGGGCACTTAATACTTCACAAGAAACTCAACTTTTTATACAAATTATTATTAAAGCATATTTAGAATAAAAATTATGTACATTTGCCTCCAATTTATAAAATGTAAATAATTTAAAGTATAACAAGGTAGGGAAAAGTAAATAAAGAAAATACAACTATTTTTTTCAATTAAAAATGTGATGTAACGTTCAAATTACGAAATGGGAATAATATTTTCTAAAGCTTTTCATTTAAAAGCATTATAAAAAAACATATTCCAAAAATTCGAAATAAAACATTCATAAAACCTTTGCTTCAGCATCTATAGTCACAAATCACATATTGCAAAGACTTTAAAACTTTTTTCTATAAATATCGAAATTAGGCGTGCAATATAAGCAAAATATTTTGTGTGGTGTGTCGCTGCGATACACAATCAAGAACAGTCCTTCGGTGTCCAA
The DNA here is from genome assembly GCF_010883055.1 of Belonocnema kinseyi. Taxonomy (NCBI): domain Eukaryota; kingdom Metazoa; phylum Arthropoda; class Insecta; order Hymenoptera; family Cynipidae; genus Belonocnema; species Belonocnema kinseyi. The sequence continues at coordinate 57,164,939 of NC_046662.1, read as the reverse complement.
AACTCCTAGTGTTCTAAAATCATAATTAAAAATTACGAATAAATACGTATATATAAACTTGCAAACAGTGAAAGAAAAATGGACTGTTTCCTAGCAACTTACCTCTTCAAATGCTGAACAGCATGTTTCAACTATACAGCGGAATAGTAGGTATGCATGTCCTCTATTACCTGTAAACATTTTAACAGTTGTTATATATTTAATAACTCTAAAGTTTAGCTGTATAAAAAAATCTATTCGGAACTTGAATGATATCATTTAGTAATATCAAATGTCGAAAGCAATAGAATCAAATTTGAAAAGAAGGGAGGCAAAAAAGTGATTTCATCCGGATATACGTCAAATGCAGTTAAATTATTACATTTGCAATACTTAAATCAATATATAGAGCAAATAAATTGCAGTATCAGTTAATGATCTTGAATTTTAAGAATAGTAAATAAAATTAATGTCGTGTAAAAAACATGGTTCATGTGATACAGTAAAATTATTTTACTTACTCTTCCCGTAGAATATTTTCTTTAATTTTCATACTTCTGCACAAAAAATCCCGTGAAATAGACTTTTCCTGCTTTGCCCAAAGAATAAAAGTATTTAGTCCAGCTACTGCATCCTCCTTAGAAAACTTTGTTGGTTCTTTAGAGTCCATTTCAGCATATTCCTCACGAGCTCGTTGTTCTTTATTTGCATTCAGCCATTTAGACACACTATCTTCTGAACACCCTTCAAATCCATGGACATTCTTTATTAATCTGAAAATCTCAGGGTTAGTCAAGTTTCTTTCTTCATATGTTCCTTCTTCAAGCGCAGTGTCTGTATCATGAATTAATTCCTTCCATGCTTTTTTAAAATTTTCCTCAGTTAAACTTTCCCACGCATTTGCCAAGGCAAAGCAGGCCTGTCTAAGATCCCATTTTTTATTAGATCGCGTACAGCATTTGCATTATCTCCCAACATTAAAGCACGAAGGAGATTTCTTCTGTAGATCCTTTTCAGTTTTTCAATAACACCCTGACCCATAGGATGGATCAGAGAAGTTACATTAGCAGGCAAAAATGCCAATTTCACTTTAATACTTTCGGATATGAATTCCATTTCACCGTTTGGCAATTCATAAGTTTTTGAATTATCTAAAATCAAAAGAACGTCGCCAAAGTTTCCATCTTTGACTTGTCGTTCTTTGATGGCAGGTACAAAGATTTCGCTTAACCACTGCTTAAAAATCGTTCGATCGATCCAAGCATTTTTCTGTCCTTTATAGAAAAGTGGCAAGTTTAATGAATTTTTAAAACATCGTGGTTTTTTATACTTTCCAATGACAAGCAATGGTATTTTATGAGAACTGCTGAGATTGGCACATGTCATGACAGTTATGCGCTCTTTTGATATTTTTCCACCATTAACTTCTGTTTCTGTCTCATCGGCAAGGCTTTTTCGTGGCAATCCTTTCCATAAAGCTCCAGTTTCGTCTGCATTATAAATATTGTCGTGATGGTAACCTTCAACTTTTTTTGGAAATTCTCGGCTATATTTTTCTGCTGCTTCGCGATCTGCAGAAAGTTTTTCTCCTTGGGCTGCTATTTGGCGAATATCATTGCGTTTTTTTAAATAGTAAAGTCAGCCGTTACTAGCCTTCAAATCTTCTGATCCGCCGAGTTCTTTGTTTAATTGAAAATCTTTTTCTTTCAAATTAAAGCCACTCAAAGGCTGCCCTGCACTTCTTTTTCTCTGGAAACACCCATACAAACTTTTTTCCAATGGTGTGCTCTCTATATAATTCATAACAGCTTCACCATTGCTACACCTAGACTTTTTGATTTTCTACTAATAATCTCGGATTCTAACCTTTTCTGAGAGAATCCTGTGGAGAGCGGACTTTGATACGTTATATGTATTTTTAAGCGAGTCGCGACTTTCTCTTGCCTCTGATCGATCGATGATTTTAATTTTCTGACGTATTTTAATTCGATTGTAAAGTCTTTTTTCGTTTTCTTTATTTGCCATGGTGATTCAATAAAGTTACACTACGTTTGTCAACAACACAACCGGCCGGTGAACTTTCGGACCTACAGCACTGAGTTCTACCACATGGCACCTGTTGCCACCCCGTGCGCGTGCGCTTACCCATCAAGACTGACGGAGAAATTTACGAGTGGAAGTGATTCCCCTCCACCGATTTCGATGCGGCGGGTCCCGATGCGACGAGTCCTACTGTACTCACTGAGAAATCTGAAAATCTTAAAACATTGAATGCGGCAGTCTCAATCGAATTCGCATAGAGAGCGATACATGACATCTAGTCGCCACCGACTAGTCGCCGGACATGCGGTCAAGGAAGATCTAGTCGCTGGGACATCTAGTCGCCACACGTAGACCCCAGCACTTTCAGTCCCAGAAACGTTTTGTTATAAATTATGAAAAAATAAGCATGAGAGATTGAAAACTTTTAACACCAATATACAACTTTTTGGACTCTCTTAATTTTAATAAGGAGATTAAATAAAAGAAAAAAATGTTACAATTTGCCAGCATCAAATGTATGTAAGATCCATATGTATGTCCAGCCTCTCAATAGGGCGCCTCTCGGGGCTGTAGGTGACATTTTTCTGGGAAGCGCGCTAGCCCCAATTACATTTTTTTATCCTAAAGGGCAAACCTGCCCCCAAAATGTTTCCATTTTTATTTATTTAACATGGGGAAATTTTGGATTTTTGAAAAATTGAACTCATATTTCAGAGTTTAATTCAAACGTGCTGTTACGTCGCGGTAGCGAATCCCCAGTTGAGTTAATTAAAAAATAAATTAAACCCGTCCTCGAGCGGCTGAGTGAGGATTTCTATGGGATCTTGCCCGTTTTAAGGGAAGAAAGCCACCCACAACTATGTTTATTCGGAAAATTATTGGAAAAAGGAAATATGGGAGTAAAAGGGAGAAATCAATACGTGAATCAGAAAGGATACGTTTTGGAACCTAAGACTGCATTTTATTAAACTTAGATTTTTACTCACTTTTACGTTGTTATCAGGAAACTTCCTGGATGCTGGAAGACGCTTGATAAATTGCTTCTGCTTCTTATTTAACCACTGGAATATAATTGTGGAGAATACTGCTTCTAAATTACAACTACCGGAAAAGGTTCCGGGCACAAAACTTTAATTTAGTTAACAAAACTAACAGAACTGAGTCTAGGAAGTAGACGTAACTTTGGTCGTTGCCAACTCGCGGACAGAGGCTTGAATACGGAACGAGTTCCCAAAAGACGAGCTTGACAGATTCGCGAAATTGATGACTCGAGTCCTGATTGACAACGCCAAGTCAGGAAGGGATCAGACTTTTAGTCTGATCTTACTCGAAGGTCAAACAAAAACTAAGCTCCTCACTCTAACGTTTCAAAATCGTCCTCCGGGTCTCATCCGTGAACAAGGCAAAGGGGCCGCCTATTCTGGAATTTGCCCAATCAGAGGGAAAGGGTGTCAATTTGAAAAAGTGGAGAGTGTAGGTGATATTGGGGAAGGGAGAATCTATCACGTGTACTTGAAAACTTGGTACCTGAGGCCTTGCGACCTTCTGAGCGTCTTCTGGTGTTGGCTGAAGCTGAATAAGCACAAGGGTTGTAAGAAAGACTTAATGAGAACCCAGCAAATCGGTTTAGGGTTCTTGCACGTTTTAATTTACAGCGGGAACTGATAATTTCCCCTAAATTCTCGATTTACGGTCTTAGAGGACCTTGGGTTTGCTTCGTCTCATTAAGGGATTAAGATGTTTTCCGAGTTTACTGCAGCTACGTGACTATGAATAAGGGGAAGGTATTAGCGAGGAATTTGTAAGGGATAAATTGCAAAAATCTGCGCCTCAGCCCATAGCCCGGATGGACCTTGAAAGGTGTAAAAAAAAGGTTATTTAAGTGAATTGGTGGAAAGTCCCAATTCATCAAACGTCTTCGACTTCCAGATGCAGCCTCCTGTTAACTGACAGAAATCATACAAATGCTTACAGAAATGAATTTAGAGTACAAAATAATATATAAATAATACATGGATACAGAAAGCGTATTAAGACATGTAGAGGAATAAATCCTGCTTAATTTTAAATGTAATGATCAAAATGACATCAATATTTAGTAAGACGAAAATACACACCCTCACACATACACATATACATACCTGCACACAGAGAAATGGTTGTAACACAAAGCAATAGATAAAAGCAGATATTAGTTAACATTGTGAGGTATAGAAAATGGAAAATCCTAACGCTTGATAAAAACTAAAATTAATAAGAATAATTAACTTAGCTTAAGGTATGTGGCTACTTCTGTTTTCCTAAACCTGAACTAAGTTGAAAATAATAAGAAGTATGGTATGCTACATCCGGACGTAACAGTGCCAAGTTTTTTAGGGACTGAAAAGGAGTTTCTACGACATAAAACCATACTAACAAATTTTATTTTTAACCCCGTTCACCACTCCCCTTTCCCACAGTGCCCTAAATATGACATAAGAATAAAAAAATTACATTTTTACGTATTCTTCTTCATTTTTAGCAATTTTTGTCGTAATTTTTCATAAAAATAATTACTAATGGACAATTTAAATATCTCCTATGACTTTTCAAACAATTTTTAATTGCTTAAATCAATTTAACTTACTTAAACAAGTATTTATTCCCAATTTTTTTTTTAATTATCGTATTTTCTGAATGAAATATAATAGTTGGTTATTTTTTGGAGTGGTAAATTTAATTAAAAAAATGATGTAGATCATGGTTTATTTTTAAAATTTCTACAAATTGATTCAGAGATGTCTCCTTTTTTCTGAAATTGGTATACTATGCTACTTTTTTTGAATACTTACATAATTTTTGTACATTTCTTCTAATGTTTAACAAATTTATATTTGTTTAAATCATTTATATTTGCTTAAGAACTTTTTCCGATAACTTTACAGAAATAATGTAAAATAGAAAACATAAAATTATTTTTCTGACTATGTAATGTACAGAAATAATATATTTAACATTTTTTAATCGTTTTGAACAAATATAATTTTTTAACAATATTTTTAAATCGTATTTTATAAATTAAACATAACATTGAATAATTTCGAGGAGTAATCAGTTTGGTTGAAAACTTTATGTCATTGTTTAAACAATTTTTTTTCGTCGTCCATCCATTTTCAGTTTAGAGTAAATTCTAAAAAAAAAACAAGAATTCATTGTATAAAGAATGGCATGAAGCTTTTAGCAGAATTTAGTACTCAAAATTATTTAATATTATGCTTGATTCATAAAGTACAATTTTTAAAAAATTTCTTAAAAACAAATTTTTTTAAAACAAATTCAGTTTGTTTTTAAAATTAAGAAATGTTAAATATATTCTTTCTATACACCAGTTTGACAAAAAAGAGGACATCTATGGATCAGTTTTTATATGTTTTCAAAATAAACAATATTTAATTATTTAAATATGACCTGTTGCTTGAAAAGCGTTGTTTGAACCAATATAATACAAATATAAAACATAGAAAAATTCCCGATATTTATTCTGATAAATTAAAAAAATAATATACAAACTGACTGTTGGATGTGAAGTACATTTCACACTCGTTTTTAAATGATTTGTAAATGAATGATTTAGTTCCTACGATTGGCTGACTAATAGGATAGAAAAAAACTCATATGCTTAAAGTTTTTTAAATAAAAAGTGTCTCTCGGATATATGATATATGAATCTCGGCAGTATGAACGTACATTAGTACAATGCATATGCAAATTTATTGACATCGCGAGCGCCTTATTCAGAGGCAGTGCTTTGAAATCTCTCTCGATCAACGCGGATGCTAGAAATAGGGGATAAAGTTTGAGCGCAGTTATGGAGAAGGCGCTCTATTGAGAGGCGTCCTACTGAGAGACTCGACTGTATGACATTTTCGTAGTTTTTGATTATTTTTGTAATATACATATTAGTTTTTGAAAAATATCCCATGAATATAAATTTTTGTTGTCATCAAGGAAAAGACGGAATCCGTCAAAATATATCAAATAAAAAATTTTTAACACATTTTTGGTACTTGTTATTCCCTTTGAAAAAATTGAAGTTTTGTCACTCCATAAGGAATATTTAAAAAATCATTTTCACTTAATAATTCTTGATGCTCATACCGGTAACTCCTTTGTATTGCGCACGGAAAATGTCCTAAAAAATACAAAATAGTAGTTTTATGTAAAATTCATGCTTAAAACGGCATTTACAAAAAATGCATCATTAATTATTTTAATTCGATGTGTGATAAGTTTCTAAGTATTTTTGAACTAATTTTAAATTGTTTGAACATTTAGTACTTCGTTCAACAACTTTTTCGGTAAATCGTGAAAAGTTATTATTTTTCGGGATAAATGATATAGTTGCTGAATGTAATAAATATCATGTTTTATCTAATATATTTTCCAATTGTTCAAACAATTTTTTCTGATCATTGTTTTTACTAAATCGTAAAAAGTTAGTATTTTCCTAAATTAATGACATAATTAATAAATGTTAAGAGTAAAAGTGCAAGGTTCGTTAATTATTGTCATTAGTTCCAGAAAATAACTGCGAGGGGTGGAGTCAAAATTAAGTTATTGCGTGGAAATTATTTCTTAAACATTACTTAAATATATTTGTGATATCCTTATTGTATCTTTAAAAAATCTTGAAGGATTTAGTTTGAAAATTAAAATTTCCAGGTCTCTCAATTTTCAATAGATCATTTTCAATTTTTAGGAACAAGTTGAAAAAGTTTTTGAAATTGAATAATTTTGGCCTACAATATTTCTACATTAAATAGTTTACAATAATCAATCAAATCGTGATAAATTGATAATAAATTTTATTGTATTTATTTGTAGATTTTTATAGAAATGATGTTAGTTTCTTGTACTGTTTTATGAAAATTTTCCCGCCAGGGTTGTTAAAGAAATTTTTTAGAAATATTTCTTGTGGTTTCCAGGTTTAAAAACTTGTTTCTCATCCATTGTATATTTTTAATCATTTGTACGAGGAATGTCCAAAAATGTTTTCAATATTTACATAAAATGTTTAAAGGTAAAATTATGCTATTATATCTATCTTATAATTAACCTCCTTATAAAAATAATGAAAGTATTTTTTCACCTAGAGAAAAAAAGGTCGCGACACGCCAGCCGAAAAAAAAAAATTTTATGAACCACCAATACATATCTTTATAATGAAAACAATGTCTAAAAATTGTATTATAAATCGTGGCGACTAGATGTCCCGGCCGCTAGTGCCCCCCCCCCTCCACCGAAACTGAGTATTTTTATTATTCAATTCCCTTATCCCCCATTCTTTTCCTAAACATAAGCCCGAAGCCCCCTCCAAAAAAAATCAAAGCCCCTCCCGAAAAAGAATCTTGTCTACGCCGCTGGTTTCTAAGATTTGAAGACATCTGAATTTTGTTTAATTCACCCTGAATTCGTATTAATTTATCCTTTATTCTTTACATTCTTTGGGATTCTTTTGAATTTTTAAATTTCACTTAAATTATTCTAAATTTACTCACTTTCACTTACTTCAATCGATTAATTTAAATTTTTAAAAGTTTTTATCTAATCGATCCTGAGGTTCAATTATCGAAATGATGACAGGATTGAAAATATTCTAAAGTTTTTTTTTTCAAATTCCTTGGTATTTTTAAGATCTTTAGAAAATATCAAAAGGTCTAAAAAATAATGTTTAGGAATTCCAAAGAATTTGAATGATTTCAAGGTGTTTTAAGAGATTTCAATGCATTTTTGAAAAGTTTAAACAATGAATACTTTTATAAGTTCTTATTTTAATGGTAATAAAACTAATTTCCACTAAAAAAATAATGTTGTAAACATATTTTTTGCTTAGTTTATTTTTCTCGAAAGTGCTCTTAGCGTGGAGAATAACCAACATACCAATATTGACCTTATATAATTTTAGTTTAAGCTATTAAAACATGTGTGTTTGTAATTAATAGTTAAATAATTAAGATAGAATGTCTTAAATTGAGAAGTTTTTGAAAACAGGTTGCTGTACAAATAAAAAACTGTAAATGTAGTAATTAAAATGAACAATGTATCATACCAAATAAAGACATTGCAAAAATGTTAATCGCAACTTGCACCGCAATGACCAAGCTAAAGGTTTCCTCTAATTTATGAGCTATGTTCAATAAATATCGACGTTTGTGGCTCAAGGCAACAATTTTTAATTTCGTCTTTTCCCAATTATTATCATCTCCAATATCCGAAAATTCGCGATACAAAATTTCCAGCTGACCACAGACGTGCATCGTTAGACTGAAAAAGAAAGCATCAACTCCAACCATCCCAATAAATGTAGCCATAATTTGAATAGTCTGGAAGATATACGAGATGTGTTCAAAAAATAAGGTGACTTTATGGTTTTCTTAAAAAATATTCATTTATTCCTCAATACTTTTGTTGTCCCCTTCAAAGTAATCCCCCTTAGATATAATACACTTGTGCCAACGCTTCTTTTAATCATCGAAGCACTTCTGATAATCATTTTGTGGTATAGCCTTGAGTTCTTTCAGCGATGCAGTTTTTATCTCCTCAATCGTTGAAAATCGATGTCCTTTCATGGATCTCTTCAGTTTTGGGAAAAGAAAAAAGTCACTGGGGGCCAAATCCGGTGAATATGGAGGCTGAGGCATGACTGTGGTGCTGTTTTTGGTCAGAAAATCTTTCACGAGCAACGTTGAATGAGCAGGTGCATTATCGTGATGCAAAAGCCACGATTTGTTTTTCCAAAGTTCCGGACGTTTTTTGCGTATCGCCTCTCGCAAACGACATGGCATGAGCTAACCGATATGCCAACATCTTTAGCAACTTCTCTGATGATAATTCGGCGATTTTTCAACACCATTTCTTCCACTGCTTGAACGTTTTCATCTGTTGTTGACGTGCTGGGACGTCCAGGGCGAGGTTCGTCTTCGACATCCTCTCGGCCTTCTTGGAACAGCTTGTACCACTTATACACATTTTTCTTACTCAGAGTAGACTCGCCGTATGCAACTGTCAAAATTTCAAGAGTTTTAGAGCACTGGATTCCATTTTTCACACCAAATTTAACGCAAACTCTTTGCTCCATTTTTTTCGAAAGAAGAAAATCGCCGAGGACACCAAACCCTTCTAACCTTTTACGCCTCTGCCAGAAAAACAACACGAGCCATATAGTCAAAACTGTGAACATATGATCGTGACGAGTGTACCAACACAACAAAACAAAAAATTTAAAACTTGAATGTACGTAGCCCACGAAAATTGAAAAGTCACCTTACTTTTTGAACACACCTCGTAAAGTAAAATATACGGTGTTGGCGAAACACCCATAAATAAACATTTCGTCCTCCCAGAAAAACTTCTTTCGAGTAAAATGACGTCTGTGTAATTGGTCGAATTCTTCTACGTACTTGATGCAAAGGAAGGCAAATTACCCACTACTTGAAGAAAAATTTCTGAAGAAAGAAAGATTGTTTCAAAATAGACAAAAGAATTTGAAAGGCTAGCATAAGATTTCATGATTTCGAACAATTCGGGTTTTTTTGGCTAAGACCAATCTTCGTTGGCTGTGGTAATTATTTCAGCCACATTTTTGCGATACAATCGAACAAAAATCACTTTTAATGCTGCTATTGTTCCACATTGGTTCAAAACGAGAAAATCTATGAATTCTTCCGTATTGCTGCATCCTAAAGCGATTTCCACTGATAAACTAGCGACCATGCTAACCTGAAGAAATATAATAAGAGCACAGTTTTAAAGAAATTATATTTTTGAGAAATTTAATTATTTAATTAGAAACATTTATACGTAAATTTAAAAAACTTTTATTTATATTTTAATAAACCCCCGAAAGAACCGTAGCCTTTAGGTAAAACCTGATTTTACGTTTATAATGATTTTTTTTTATTTATAGCGAATCGGGTTGTCAATATGCCTATATTTTCTAGGTGATCGTGTGGCGAATTATGAGCTTCGGTAATAAATTAACAATACAAAAATTATTTTTAGAATCAGTGTTGAAATTTATTTCAACTAAACGGACGAAATTTTAAATAAAAACATTAATTTATTATCAAGGAAAGACGAATTTTCGATAAAATTCAAGAATTCTGAACCGAAAAGTTGAACTTTCAAATTTAAAAAGATGAATTTTTAAACAAAAATATTAACTCAGTACCGACAAAGACGAATTTTCGATAAAATTCAAGAATTTCGAACGGAAATGTTAAATTTTCAAACAAAAAAGATGATTTTTTCAACAAAATGATTAATTTTCTACCGAAAAAGAAATGTTTAAAATAAAATTCAAGAATTCTCAAACGAAAAGTTGAATTTTTTACTAAAAACCTAAATTTTTAAACAAAAATGATAATTTTTCAACAAAAAAAGACAAATTTTCGATAAAATTCAAGAATTCTGACCCAAAAAGTTAAAGTTTCAAATAAAAAAGATTATTTCACTACAGCAAAAGATTAATGCACTACGAAAAAGACGAATTTTAAATAAAATTCAAGAATTCTCAACCAAAAAGTTAAATTGTCAACTAAAAACATAAATTCTTAGACAAAAAGATTAATTTTGTACCAAAATATTATTTATTATCTGGAAATGTATACGGAAAACGTTATCACAAGTACTGTTAGAAAAAAACTTCCTAAATTGTAAAAGGTTAATTTTGAAAAAAATAGCAAACGCTACTCAGACTGGGACACCCCCCTTCTCGTTACGAAACGAAGGTTTTGTGCCCCCGCGTCCCTGATTAGGTAACTTGGTTTATAGTTGATTCATAAATATAATATTTAGAAGTTTTCAAAAAACGTGAATTCACAATACAAATGTTTTAAAGAGAGTATCTGGCATTTTATAAATGATTATTCATATAATATACCATAGTATAATATTTTGATTCTAAAAAAGTAAAGGTTAAACGTTTAAAGTTGTATTAGAAAACAAATAAGTCTTTATTTCCGATTTCTCACCTGTATGAAGATGATAAGAAGTGAGCAAAATATTGAAAAAAGGTCGTCAGTCAGGCGCCAAACTCCCATAGGCCATGCCACTTTTTCGAGAATATTGATAGGATTGGTGTATTTCCCAGATTCTGTCCTTTCCATTCTTTTCCAGAAGAAACTTTAGAAGTTCTCTTTTTGTGTTATTTTTTGGATACTCTGATTAGCTTCTTGCAAATTTTCATTTTTTCATCAATTTTATAAATATTATTGAAGGCCCTGTATAAACGTTGCAACTAGGATTTCCAAAATCCCGTATGCTTATCGCTAACACGGCCTGACCGGGGGAGGGTCAGGTGGGGTAACCTAGCTACAAGAAGGCTGCCACTTACCTGCTTGTCACGCCTGAATGAACCGAATCTGTGGGCGACACACTTCTGACCCATGAACAACCCTCGAATTCCTTTTAATTTATTATGCGCCAGGTAGGGTCCAAGCTACTCGAACCTCCACTATGTTGTCCTGGCGTTACCTAGCAGGAATGCTAGCTCCAAATCGACACGAGACACTAGATAAACTAACACCTATTTATTATTTTAATAATAGAGAAGAACATAGTTTGATTAAACATAAAATCATTGGTGGCTGAGAGAATCTCCTCACTCGCTCCTGAGCACCGACAAGCTATGCTGGCATCCGACAGACCCTGCGATGCTCCCTGCGATGGAACTCCGCTTCGGCTGGAAAAATGTCTCGCCGTCAACGCCTATGTCTGCTTGCTTTATTTGTTATTTATACCCCTATTGGCGCCCCAAAACACTTGCTACGAGAAGCGGACGCCCTTAATTTGTTCCCCGTGCATGCAAGGGATTACAGGGACTGTTGGAAAGGGTTATCTATATGTGGTTCACCTATACCCCCCCCCCCCCTCATTTAGGCGGTCTCCTCCTCGTGGTAGGGGACTAGGAGTTTTACTGGAAACTTCTCCACCAATTGTCCATCCTTCGTTCCTAATTCGTATACTGAGGGTCCTAGAGCGCGCACCACGACGTATGGTCCTTGCCTTTTACCCCCAAAACCTCTCGTTACCCCCTTTTGGGCTGAGGATGTCACCTACTGTTTTCGCATGACCCTATCTCCTACTTGGAAACACGGCGTGTCGCCGCCTTTTGTAGTAATTTACCTTCTGACGGTCGAACGCATTCTCGTGGTGTAGGGAGACTAGATCTTGTAGCTCTTTTAATTTAATCATTCTTTGCCTCCATTTCTCATGGTCTAGTGGAGGCAATTCGGCCGGTTCTTCGATCTTCGGCGCAGGCTATTATACGGCTTTGGTTCCCTACCCAAATTCAAATATGGCGGGCTAACACTCGTAGTGATATGCACAGCCGTGTTGTAGGCGAATCGAAAATATTTAAGATACACTTCCCATTGCCGATGGTCTTGGGCTACGTACGCTGAGATCATTGTTTTGAGGACTCAGTTGACTCGCTCCACAGGGTCCGCCTGCGGATGATACACCGGAGTAAAGGAGTGTCGGATTCTGTATGTCTCGGTCAACCCCTGAGATTCTTGGTTAACATACTCTGTTCCGTTATCCGACACAAGAACTTCCGGTGCATCCCATCGGTTCAAAATGTTGTCCTCAAAACCTTTGATAATGATCTCGGCATTAGCCCGTCTCATGGGTGCTAATTCAACCCATTTGGTATAAAGGTTTTCGAATACCACTAGATATTCGAATCCTAAAGCTGTCTTTGGCCACGGGCCCATGACTTCGGTGGTCACTACTGTCCAAGGTTGTTGGACCACCCTACTGCCCATTAGACCCGCTGCAGGCCTTTAGCCAGCCTTGATTCGCTGATAAATTTCGCACGCTCGCACCCATAAAGAGATATCCCGATACATGCCTGGCCAGTAATATTGAATCGAGGCTCTCCAGTACGTCTTGTATATTCCAAGATGTGCGGCTTGCGGGTCATTGTGTATTTCGTCGAAGACTTCGTGTCTTCATTCGGTTGGTGCTACCAACTTCCAAGCCTCTAGGTCTTCCATAACTGGATCTATCAACAGATTTGGATGGTATCGATAGATCATTCCATCCACTATCTTCCACCCATGGAATTTTCTAGGGGTCTCTTCCACCTCGCACAGTCGCTTACGATATCACTCGTCCTCCACCGGCTCCATAACAGTTATTGGGATTACTACTTCCTCCTCGTACATCCGAGAAAGGGCGTCAGGTACGTGGTGCAAGGCTCCTTTCCGGTGTACGAACTCAAAATCGTATTCGAGGAGGTCAATTGCTCGTCGCACCAATCGACCTGTTCGATTATGAAGGTTGTGTAACTATCGCAACGATTTGTGGTCGGTGATCACTGTAAAGTGTAAACCCTCGAGATAGTGCAGGAATTTTCTAACTGACCAGATCACGGCTAAACTCGCCTTCTCCGTAACCGAATATTTTCTTTCTGCGTCCGACATCGTCCTACTCGCAAAGGCTATTACCCTCTCAAATCCATCTTGCATCTGCGTCAAGACTGCTCCCAAACCAAAATCACTCTCGTCAGTTTGGAGCACGAATGGGACCTCGAAATCCGAGTAAGTCAAGATCGGTGTCATCGCGATTTGTTCTTTTAGCTTAGCGAACGGATTTTCCTGCTCCGTGCCCCATTCCCATTGGACATTTGTTCCAAGTAGTTTATTTAGTGATTTCCGCGTCGGACGCAAATTCAGGTATAAAACGACGGTACCATAATGTCATGCCCAAGAACTGTCTCAGTTGCTTAATTGTTCTTAGGGCTAGGTATGAGAAAAGGGGCTCGACTTTATCCGGATCTACCTGCAAACCCTTCTGATTAACTAGGAACCCAAGATAGCGCACAGTCAGTCTCCCGAATTCACACTTCTTTGGGTCAATCGTCAGTCCGGCGCTTTATAAGCGGTCTATGATTCGAGCTACCTATTCCTGATGGTCCCTAAACGTCTCATTAACGACGACTATGTCATCGAGATACGCGTAGACGTTCGGTTCCATGTCTGGCCCTATGAGGAAGTCTACCAGTCCCTGGAATATCGCAGGGGCTCTGACAGTTCAAAGGGCATCTTTGTAAACTGAAAGAGCCCCATTTTTGGGACTGTAATCGCTGTGTACTCCCTACTATCTTCAACCATCGGTATCTGGTCGTACCCCCACTTTAAATCTAGGGTCGTTATGTGCTTCACCGCGCGAAGTTGCTTAAGGATCATATCCATCTTGGGCAAGGGGTACGCATCTTTCTTGGCGATCTTGTTGAGCCTACGGTAGTCCACACAAAACCTATATGTCCCGTCTGCCTTTCGGGCCATTACCACCGGGCTGGACCATCCGCTTTTCGATAGCTCAAAAATGCCTTCGGCTAACATTCGGTTCACCTCATCTTGCATATTTTCCAATACCTTCGGGGACACTCGATAATATCTCTGTTTTATCGGTGGGTGCCCCCCTCCCCCGGTGTCCATGCTATGAGTGCTTCGATCGATGGCTGGAAGTACCTCAGGAGGGGGCCTAATGATCCTGGCAACTAACGTGTCCAGTTCTTGTCTCTCCTCAGCTGTAACTTCTCTGAGGCCGCAACACTAGTCTAATGTTGCCAGATTTACAGCCCTCCTCTCCACTTCCAACTCGGTACCTTCCTCGGTATAGTGGTGGACTAATTCCGGGTAGTCCGACATTTACCAAGTATGTTTGCTCCCATCGTGGACGATTCCGAATGTGTGGATGAAGTCCACACCCAAGAATACTTGTTCGCTTATGCTTGGAACATGGCTTTGGAGTTAGCTAACCGTACCGTCTGCAGTCATAACTGCCTGATTTGGTGCCGTATGCAGGGTCGCTTGATACCTCTCTGCGATGACCAAGCCAATATCTCCCATGACTGATCGGGATGCACTGCCATCGATTAGAGCGAGGGCCTTAGGGGTTTTACCAATTCGGGCAGTCGTAAAGACTCGCAATGTAAGCCCTCCGTCCTCTCTAGGACGCTGTTTAATTTCCAATCATAGCGGTAACGAAGGACCTTCCTCTGGTGATGCAGTCGGGGGCTCATTCGATTTGAGCAGGGCTAGCATTACCTGATTCTCTTGCCAGTGGTTCGGTTTTCCCCTAATTCTCGTTCTCGTGTTCAGAACGATAGTATCCTCAATTACCACCGTACGCGTTATCGGGGCCTGGTTCGTCGAAGTCGACGAAGGTTCTAAGGGAATGAGGTTCGTATTCAGGGCTATCCCCACTACTACCGGCTCCGCTAACTCCAGCCTGTTCTCTTCCGGTAGGCATCGATCGTCCTGAGGGGTCAATTCGGGACAGAAGGAAGAAGGGTTGACCCTTACGCCTTCTCCCTTTTTCGGTTTCCCGAAAAGTTGTCAGAAAGGTCACATTCTTTTGTGGTCACTTCCTCTTTGCCACAAAGGCGACAATAATTGCGCCTCCAACTTTTAGGACAACCCTTTTGGAAGTGATCCTTTTGTCAGCAGTTCCAACACTCTACCTCAGAATCATCTCACTGTTTCTTCGGGGTGGATGACTCTGAGCTCCCTTTCGAAGGTTTGGCCGACACTTCCCCTCAGACGACTTTGTTGAATTTCTTAGGTTGCAAGAACCCCTATCGTTTCGTCTATTCGCCTCATCGGACCTAGGGTTACTCGTGGGCTCTTCTCTCCTCGAGCTCATACCTGATCCGCGCTTTTCGTTGCTAATAGCCGCGATGAGAGTTTTGATTAGGTCGGCTAACTCCGAAGAACTCTGTGGGACTTTACAATCAGCTGAGGTCGGGGCAATAGCGGCCACAGAACTGTTCTTTTTAGCCGAGGGCCCCTTCCCTTTGTACGCGTATTCAGGAATAAGGGACTTTTCTGGGGACGATGAAGCCAGATCCTCGCCTAACGTGGATGCTACGCGTTTATATTCTGCCGCCAGGACCTGCAGGCCGTTATAGTCTGTAAATTCGTAACGCCTGATGGCCCTCCTAATATCATATCTAAGATTCGCGTATATCCTATTCATTTGGATCTCGAGATCCATCGGCCTAGTTGAGAGCTGGTATAGGCCATACGTGCAGGTTAGGTAGTCCGCTACCGGTTCCTCTTGGCCTTGACTGCGTGAGAGGATCTGTTCTTCCAGCCTTTACTGGTAGAAAGTATCCCCAAAACGGACTTTAAAATGCCGCTTGCACTGGTCCCACGTGTTCCACTTCAGTCTATTCTGACGGAACCAGTGCCACGCAATGGAAGGGAATAGCCACTAACAGCTCCTTGCCGTCTTGCTTGCGTCTTGCTGCGGATATGGCTCATGTTGGCCTTATCCGCCCGTTCGGACATACCTTGTATTTTGGGCCGAACTAATTTCCCGCTTTTGTATTTTCTTGGGGACTGACGCCCCCCATACCCTGCGTCGCACGACCCACTCTTGGCTTCCCTTGGTTCTGAAAAATTTTGGGGCCCATACCTATCGTAATTATCGGATCCGCCCCTAGTTGTCCCTAGTCTATAATTCCCAAGCTTATCTTCCCTTGCTAAGGTCGTGTTGGTTTGTGGAAAGATGCTCGACGCTAAGTAGTGTTCGGCGGTCCGGACCGTCCGATGCCCCCCCCTTTCCCATAGCCTATGTTAGCGGTGTTCATTTGGGGCATATTCTCGTGTAACGGGCTCTTGATAATCCCCTGGGTAACGGTAACCCTCTGTTTCTATGATACGGCCCCAGTTTACGGTTTTGCGGTGCTGAGTCGTTGTATTGAGTGGGACTTGTTGGCTCCGTCTGTACCAGTTATTCTGCGGATGCGTGTCCCTATAACCGCGGTGTTAATAATCGGCTGCGAGGTCGTTACTAGAGGATCACACGTAAGGGTGAACAAGGGTGTAGGTTGGTGATAACGCACCCCTTAAAGGTCATCTCCCATCTCTGGTCAATTACGGCGCC
>NC_046662.1:57143936-57147970 GCF_010883055.1 Belonocnema kinseyi | reverse complement strand
GTGGAACCCGATGCGCTGTTTTGTACTTACCGGGGGAGCTCGCGTCGTCTCATAGGCCCCTTCGTTCGATGCTACTCGCCCTTCTGGGACCTCATCTTCTGGGTACCAGGGTAACACTCGCGACAGATTTGTCTATTTTTACTAAACCGGGTCGACGCGGGAACGGCACTTAGAACGAGTGAGAAAACATCCACTTACTTTTTAGCCACATGGCGGCCGCAGTATAATCCTTTTCATCCATATCAGAACAAAAATCCGGTCCGGTTGGATATTTCGGGGTATCCGGTACGCCGTCCTCAAGCCGACTCTGCCGTTTCTCGGTTAGTTTCCCTTGTCTTGCCGCTATTTTCCGTCAGACCCTGCCGACCTCCTGCGTGGCCTCCTCTGATTGGTTCAACGGACGAGCTGGGGTTACAATTATACTGTGGATTTGTCATCTATAACATGGCTGCCAGTCTTCCCTCTCCTGCCAGAGTGTGGTTGCTCATTTTCGTAGTGTTACAGGGTTGGTTGTGTCGGCTACAATGGTCCATCCAGTGCTGCCACTCGCCAGCGATCTCCGAACCAACGTCGCCGTGGAGGTTTCATCCAGGTCCTCTTCCAGTACCCCTCCCGTCGTCGCCGACCCCTCGTATACAAGGTTTTCTAATAATCTATGTTTTTGTTTATTCACACTTCTGCCGGGTTCTCTTTATCACTTACATTTAACTATCGCGAGACGTTTTTAAGGTTCTATTCTTTCTTATATTAACATTAATATCGATAATTAGCTAATTCTATTCTTAATAATATGAGATTGATTTATAGTTGGCTTGAGGTTATTTCTTTTAAAGCGCGAATGCGACTTTTGTCTTCCTTGGTTCTGGCTTCGGCGAGACCCCGTAGAGTTTTTTCCTATCTTTGTTAATGAAGTTTTAAAACTTCATTACAACGTTCAAATAGTCCGTACGTTTATAATTCGACGTGTGGACCTTGAAAGAAGAAGGGCACATGGGTTGTGTTCAGATGTATAGACTATCATTATTTAATTAAAAGACATTTGAAAACTAAAAAGAATTTAAATATTTTAAGAACACCGGTATAAAAATTCTTAATTATTTAACAAAAAAAAAGAAATGTCAAACAAAATATTTAAACATATTTTGTCACATCTTTCTAAAAAATGTTTTAAAGGCATATAATATATGCAAGGTTACATTACAAATTTGAGAAAAAAAGAACTATTTTTAAATTTTGAAAAAGATTAATTTAGTCATAAATATTATGAAATTAATTTAAATTTGTGTTCCTTTGACTTAAACGTTATGCAAATAAAAAAAAATAGTCATGCGAATGTTAACTAATGCATTTTTCACAAGCCGGAGACAAAAGTAAAAATTATGACAAACATTTTGTTCGAAGGAAAAGGCTATATTTCAATACGCCCACATATCCACAAAAAGAAGAGTTCAAAGGAGACTTTAAGTTTTAATAGTTTGAGTAAAGAAAAAGGTTTTTTCTTTTTTAATTATAATACTTGCCTTTTTGATTAGACTTTTAAAAAATATGATTTAATTTTTCTTCCGACATTTCTATTGTTACTATCTGTGGTAAATCAAAGTATTTTCCTGAGTGCTTTTATTTCAAATGAAGTTGTACTGTCTTTTTTCAAAGAGCTTATGATGAAGAACTGAACTCAAATGAATTGCGCAGTCTCAACACTCTCCTTTTTTTTCTTTGTATTTATGAGATGCACCGTTTTCCTGGGTATATACTCAATTATATCTCTAATTACCTTAGATAAAAGTTCATTCTTTCTTTCTGTTTTTTTTTCTTTGTGGTTAAAATTTCTCAGGAAGTGCATTCAAGGCCTGTTATTATCTTCGATGGGGAAACTATTGTACTAAGAAACACTGACAATGTAGAATTTATTCGTCAATAGTTTATTTTCTCTCTTTGCTACAAAGTAAGCAATTAATTTCATGAGTTGAAATACATTATAATTGTTGTATTCGTCCTGACATTAAGAAGGAATGAAATATTTGGTCTGATTTGAGGGGAGGGGGGGGGGGTCACATTAAATATCTGGTCATGTAGAATTGATAAGAGCTTTTTAAACCCGAAAAGTTGAATTTATAACCAAAAAAGATAATTTTTCAACAAAATAGTTTAATCTTGTGTAAAAAAAATAATAAGATCGCAAACTTGCATTCACAGTCAAATAGTTTAACCTTCCAGCAAATTAAATTAATTTTGCGCAACGTAGGAGAATTTTCAAGCGAAAGAGGGAATTTTTGAAACAAAGGAATAGAATTTTTAACAGAATAATTACAGTTTTAAGTTGAATTTTTAACCTCGTACTTGAACTACAAATCTGCATAGATGAATTTTTCACCAAATAGTTGAATTTTAAAAAGGAAAATATTAATTATCAACAAAATAGTGAAATTTCTTACAAAAGGGACGAACTTTGAACAAAATATATTTTTTTAAACGAAAAGTTGATTTTTCAAACAGTTTGTTGCATTTTCAATCTACAGGGACAAATTTTGTTTAAAAAAATACAAATATTCAAGAAAATAGTGAAATTTTTAACAAAATAAAGAAATTAAAAAAAATAACATTTTAACTCAAATAATGAATAAAAACAAATTTTTTAGGCAGTCCAGCTTTTAAAGATGTAGTTGAGTTTTTAAATAAAAAAATGTGATCTCGTCGAAAAGTACAAAATTTCACATTTAAACCATAAAAGATTTCAATTTTGAATAAAAAACAGTTGAATTTAACTAAAAAAGATGAATTTCTAAGAAATTATTTTAATGCTGAACTAAAACAGCTTAATTCTCAACCAAACAGTTGCATTGCTAACCAAAAAAGTAAAACTTTTTGACCAAAAGAAATACATTCTTAGCCAGGAAATATTTTTTGGTCAAAGGAGAAAAAGAAGATTTAACCAAATTTGGAACAAAATAGTTCAATTTAACCCAAAGTGTTGGATCTGCAACTAATATAATTAATTTTTAAGAAAGTAGTTTAAATTTCAACCAAGCAGTTAAATTTTTAATGAAGAAGGATAATTTTCTAAAAAAAAGAAAAATGTACTACTAAATATACTAATATTCAACCTGATTTTTGAATTTTCAACTAAAGGCTATGAATTTTCAACCACCAATAGAATTGTAAAATTCATAGCTAAGCAAATTAATTTTAGACCCAAGAAAGAACGAATTTTTAACAAAATAGTTAGATCTACTAATAAAGCGATAGATTAATAAAGTAGTTTATCTTTCAACCAAGTGGAATTTTTAATCAGAAAACATGTCTTATCAATGAAGAATTAAATACCTGAATTTTGAATAGAAAACTATCACTCTTCAAACAAACAAACAAAAATGATTTAAATATTCAGTTCAAAAAATTTGTTTTTAAAAACAAAAAATGAATCTTTAATTTATCAACTATGTCACGTATCCCAAAAATAGTATGTTTTTCTGAAGTTAGTTAAAAATTTTAAATCTCAGACGTTGATATCTTTAAATCGTAATAGCATCTTTCAAATATTAATTGAACCGTTGGCGACCAAAAGGGGACACGGCCGGATTCAGCCTGAGAAGTATTGCCCTGAGTGTCAATTTTAAAAATCTTTCTAATTTCAATTTTAAAGACTGATACTTGTAGAGAATTTCAAAGCGCATCTTTTATTCTGCTTGCAAAAATTTATAGGTTTTGTAGTTTTTGAGATAATTGGTAAAAAGTGGATTTTTTGAAAACGAAAAATTCCAATCTTTTTTCAATTCAACTCGCGCTAATTTAGCCAATTTTCATCAGTTCCCGATTTTAACAATACAAAGTACGTGTTTAAGTCTTCTGAAACTATCTAAGAAAGAAAAACGAGAATATTGTCATAAACAAAAAAGTTATTAATTTTTATTTTTGGCAATAAAAAATCATGAATTGTAACCTTCAAGCGCCTCGTTTAGCGAACGAATTTTAAGCTACGGAAAGCTTTCAGTGAGAAAGTTGTTCATTAAGGTTCAAAGAAGTTTTCTGGAAAG
>NC_046662.1:57139832-57143836 GCF_010883055.1 Belonocnema kinseyi | reverse complement strand
TCTGGATTCTGAGTTTGTACTTTTAAAAAATATGATTCGAAAAATTCTTTTCCTTTAGCGCTTAAATACTGGAAGAGATTTTTTACATTCTTTATTTTGGCAACTTTTAATCCAATTCAGGGCGGAGGACTTCAAGCTGAAAGCTTGGTTATTAAGACTTGCCTAGAGGAGATAGGTGAACTCGGGTTTGTTAATCACTACATTAACGTATGTTTCGGTAATCAAGCTGTTTTTTGCGAGCTCTCCAATAGGAAGAGCTTACATTCAGAGTGGTCTGAAGTAGCCTATAAGAACTTCTAACAGTGTCCGGAAAAAACTGGATCCACTTGATCAGGTTTTCTGGACATGGAAACATTGAAGTTAACGAGAAACTCGATACCCTTGCCAAAAGCGAAGCTACAAAAGATCGCAATGGACCTGAACCATACTGCGGAGCTTTGTAAAAATGGCTTTTGGAGGAGGCAAAGTATTAGAGGAGGGCTAAAAGTATGATGCACTCTAAAAAGTTTATGAAAGAACCATGTTTAGAAAAAAAGGTTTTGGCCCACCAAAATAATTATTAAAATAAAAAACGACCATGCCACATGTGAGAGTAAAGAAAAAAGGAGAGAAAAGAATATCAAAAAATCTTTTAAATAAGAATGCGACAAATATTACAATAATGGCTACCGAAAAATTCACATTGTAATAACATAACCATGTACGCGGCTGAAATTGTTTTTTTTTTCTATGATTTGGAACAAATTTTCATTAACCTGATAAGGCCTTACGATTGGTTGGCAAAATATAGTTTTTTTGCCACACGTTAATAAATTGATCAATTAATTGAAAACCTACCATCTTCAATAATGCTTAGCAAATTCCAAAAGATTCCTAAGATCGACAGTGATGACTATAGATTTAAGAATACAGTACAATAGGTAGCGTTAGATGACCTGTGTGCTAAAGGACTTATATGACCCAGCATAGTTGCAAAAATAATAAAAATAATAATAAAAGTTTATCACAAAAAAATTTATGGTTCGTTCTTATTCATTCGAGACCTATAACTCACATTTACATCAAGGTGATTGAATCCAGACTTTTATAATAGTTAGTCTTCAAACTGACGGTTAGGAAAGGGATTTTCATAGAATAAATGAGTGCCTTATAAAAAAATAAATTTAATCAATTAATAAATTATATATTGCAACATTAAACAACAGTAATTGTGCGACAAATAACCCGAGCATCACTGTTAATAATTCTGATTGGCTAACTGTTCGTATTCATACTCAGAAGCTTTCTTGCTATAAAACTGAATGAAAAGTCAGACCTCATCATACTTAAAAATGCATCCTTTGTTATCTTTATCGGTAACTTGTACCACAAGCTTTGATAACTTGCAAATCAAATCAGTTGTATTCTCGAAATCATTTCTATCCCTGAAAATAAAATTCAGAAGGGACAATAAGAATAAATTAGGGAGGTGGCAGAGTTGTGAGAGGAAGAAGAAGAGCTCTATCTTCTTTTAAATTTGCATTTTTAATCAATATTTTCAATATTGTTTACTTAAATAATACAGTTGGTCCTCGCGCTTCACGCTCAACAATGCATTTATCTGGCGCTTCTCGCTCAACCTTTGTACTTCCCCCACATTTTTTCACAGACTTTGGAAAATAATGTGATTGTGAATTCTCTTTTGTTAAATCTCACTAGGCTTTAACGCACACATTCTTATCACGTATCTCGTGCTTCGAGTTCATTTTTGTCTATGAAAATGTATATAATTTCCATAAATGTATATGATTATAATTTATAATATGCATTGGTATTATAACAGGCGTATTATCATTGTCTCGTTCTTATAATTTAAAAAAATGCGCTTCGAATAAAAAAATTTGTTCCAAAAAATTGTACTGCAATTTGTGTCGTTTTTCTCTAACCTTAATTCGTCCATTTTTAATGTTATTTTTTATAAGTTAAGCCAAAGATATGCATCCTAGCGTAAAGTGGTTCTAAAAAAATCTACAGATAGAATTTACGCGAAAAATGTGGTTAAATAAAAAGTCCTTGTAGCTTGCTTTGTTTTTCCAAAAAGCTAAGTTTTTTATGTCTGATGTATTCTTGTAAAAAAAGTTTATAACAAATTTATAGATATTTTTTGGTTGTACAACTTTTTTTAATTATTCTTTTTTCGAGCCATACGTCATTTTCCCAAAAATTTGATTTTTTAATTTTTAATGCTATTTATGACGATTTAGACAAAAACTATGCATCCGTTCAAAAAATGCTAAGAAATAAATTTATAGCTCTTTTTTGAGTAAATAACGTATGTCTAATTTTTTTTCGTAGCTTTTTTCGTTTGTCTAGAAATGTAATTTTTTTATTTTTAATGTTTTTTACGAATAAAATTAAAATTATGCATCCTATTAAAAAGTTATCAATATCAAATCCGTATATCTTTTTTGGGTGCAGAATTTGGGAGCACAATTCTTGTCAATTCTTTTTTTGTCATACCTTGTATAGTTGTACTGCAAAATACAATTTTTTATTTTCAATTCTTTTTTGTGCGATCAAAATTTGAATTTTCAAATTTTTTTTAACAATTCAAAACTTGTTATGATAGTCTTGTAGGGTGTTCAAAATCAATTTTTTTCCATCTTAACTTTTTTCGGTATCGTGCGTTGTTTTTCTTTCAATTTTCATTTTTGTTTGTTAATTTTAATCTTGTAAATGCTGTAATTCTGGTAATTTTTTTATCAAAAAAAGTAATTAAATTGAATTGTTCGCCTTTTTAGGCACTTCGAATAACCGGACAGAGAATTTTTCAAATTAAAAAAAAATTGAACTTGACTTGGTCAATTGTTTTGAAAGTTATCGTCCTAACAGACTAAAAATCCAAAAACACACATACAGGCATACAAACTCGTGGAAACCTGTTTTTCGGACTTAGAAGTTCTCAAAACTTTGACATTTGATAAAAAAGCGGAGGGGTAAAATTTTACACAAATATAATATCTTCTCTGATAAGAATGTAAAAAGTCTAAATTTTTTAACAAAATTAACAAATGTTAAACAAAATAATCTAGCATATATCATTAGGCATTTATGAACAATGTTGTAACAAGACAATTTATTTGCAAATGTACATTCAGAATTTGAGTAGAAAGAAGAATAATTTCTAAATTTTGAAAACAAATTAATTTAGTCACAAACGTTATAACGTAATTTTAAATTCATGTTCGTTTGAATAAGAGGGTATGTAATTTTTCAGAAAATTCATTCAAGACCTGTTATTATCTTCCATCGAAAAATATGCATAAAATGGGTACTTACATTGAAGAATTCATTCGTTCATTGTTTATTTTCTCTTTGACTTACAAAATAAGCAAATTAACTTCAAAAGGTTAAGTACAGTCGAACTCGACTTTGAGACCCCCGGATTGGAGTCTTCCGAGAATTGACTCACTCAGGTTTGGCGTTGCGTCAGTTCAATCTCAAGCAGAAAGCACGCACATTTGTATAACGAATAAGCATGATAGCGAGCTCACGTCAATCAGCAGTAGGTTGCCGATGCCTAAAGCACCCTCTTTGACCTTGAAGATAGCGCCATCTGACACGCAAACTGTTGGGTAATTCGAAGTTATTAAGTCAATGTTAAGGGGGGAGATAACTTTAGAAAAGGTAAAATCAATCAATTTTAAAGAATTTTTTTTAAGTTGATAAAATAACTAGATCATTTATTAATTTTAACATCTTTTTCTTACATTGTTAAAGTGTAAAAAAACACGTGATTTTTTTTTTACAAAGTGGCGACCTGCAGAATATTTCTTCACGCTCCTGCTCTGAGACATCGAAAACTGCTGCAGCTGTCAAAATTTCTCCATTTATCTGATATGAAAAAAGGTTTTTTTGGTTCGATTACTTACCAGGTGTATACATATGAAACCGGTATTGCCATTTAGCGGCCAGTAGGCACACTTGTAGGCACTGTCGGAACTTACCATTTGTGCTAATTGGCG
>NC_046662.1:57125051-57139732 GCF_010883055.1 Belonocnema kinseyi | reverse complement strand
GCGCATACTTTGAATAAAATATTTGTTATCATTCTCTTGAAATAAATGTGTTTTTTTCTTGAAAAAATACCGGTTTCATATGTATACACCTGGTATGTGTTGAAAGGAAGGATAAACCTACAAAATAATAAAAAAGTTAAAAATTGAAAATTTATATCGGCTGTTTAATCGAAGGTCCAAGTTTTCGACCATTTTTTCAACAGTTCTGACCCCCAAAAAATTCTTTAATAACCCGATATCTTACAAGTTTTAGGTATATCCTTCCGATAGTACCATAAAGAGATACCCCTGCAAATTTAAGCCTAATCGGTCACTAACTTTTCAAGTTATAGCACGAGCAGTTTTTGAAAAGACATTTTCGAGATAATCACGTTTAAAAATTCGTTACGGTATAACTATTAGTTTCAGTGACTTGCCGATTAATCGGTGAACGTAACGTAGTAACGTAGTAACGTAGTAATCAGCCCTCCCAGAATTTATGGGACCAAAAAATAGACAAACCTATTGTGAAAGAAACATTGCTCCGACCCAAGCGCTCCGACTACCTGATTAGTGACGGTATGCGGACTCTGGCATTTTTGACAATATCTACATAAATATTTAATATTTTCCTTTTTACAGTATATTTTAAAAATATTATACAGGGTGTCTAAAAAGTCCTGGGACGGTTGGATATTTCCTCAGGTAAAATATTTTTCAAAAAAGTGAAGCTCATTCCTGAAGTAAATTTCAACGAGGAGTTCAATGGTGACCTTCATTTTGACCTTGACCTTCATTGCTTTTTGAAGGTCCACTATGTTTTTTTTAAATGGAAACACCCTTTTTTACATCTGCAATTGATAGAGCGGAAAATTCTACGTTTAGGTACGCACCCAAGTCATAGGTCAATTGTAACTTTCAAGGTCAGTTAGAGGTTATTTGAAATTAAAAAAGTTTTCCACGAGGTTAGTGTAATTCCTGAAGTAAATTTCAACGAGGAATTTAATGTTGATCTTCATTTTGACTTTGAAGTTGACCATCATGGCTTTTTGAAGGACAACTTTGTTTTTTAAAATGAAAACCCCCTTTTTTACATTTACAATCGATAGAGCGGAAAATTCTACGTTCAGGTATGTACCCAAGTTATAGGTCAATTGTCACGTTCAAGGTCAGTTAGAGGTTATTTGATATTAACAAAATTTTCCAAAAGGTCAGTTTAATTCCTGAAGTAAATTTCAACGAGAAATTCATTGGTGAGCTCTGCATTGATATTGGTTACAGCGTTTTGAATATTGTAAAATCACGAGGAAAATTTTCATTAAAAGTTCCAGGTGTTCTGGTGAGAGTTCTGTTCTTCCCCGAAGCGTTATAAGTCCTATACCGTTTTTCGATACCTAAGTCAATACATAAGGCAATACCATAAGTCCTATACTGTTTTTTTATACGAATATTACAGATCGAAACGAAACTTATGTATTACGAGTACATACTTACTATCTTTCGATAAAAGATTCTTATGGCGCAAGCTAAACTTTCGGAACGGGAGAGGGTATCTGTATTAATGATGCGTGGTTGGGGAGATCGAGTTTGATCTTATGATCAAGTTCGTTTGCTTTTTAATGGCACTCTTCTTAATGGAGAAGGGTTAAATCCTGTCTCAAAATCAATAATTGAAATAACTGTAAGGCGCTTTATGAATCATGGATCTATCAAGGACCTTCATTTGTTGAAAACCCACACCTTAGTTTACGTCGAGCCAGCGATAAGCGTGACGTTGCGCCTGAGACAATGCAAAATGTTATAAAAAGCATGCATTTCCATTCTTACAAAGTTCATCTGGTACAAGAGTTCAATGAAGAGGGTCCTGATCGTCGGGTTGAATTTTGTGAAATTATGATGGACAGAATTGATAGAGATTCTCGTTTCTTGAACAATACAGTGTTTTCAGATGAATGTACTTTTAATTTAAAAGGTGAAGTTAACAGGCAAAATTGTAGATATTGGTCCGACATAAACCCTGATTGGATGTTGGAGAGTCACACACAATATCCACAAAAGATTAATGTTTGGGCCGGTATCTTGAATGATACATTGATGGGCCCTTTCTTCATCGATGGTAATCTCAATGCCCGTGCATATGAAGAGCTTCTCAGAAACCAAATTGTACGAAGAATAAGGGAGATTACAGGCGATAATTTTCAAAATATTTGGTTCCAGCAGGACGGAGCAGCGGCTCATTACGGTAGGGAGGTTCGAGCATAATTGGATACTCAGTTCCCTCAAAGGTGGATTGGAAGAAGGGGTGATATCGAGTGGCTTGCTAGATCTCCTAATTTGACTCCTCTCGACTATTTTCTTTGGTGTTATTTAAAGAGCAAAGTATACTCAACGCAATCAGAAAGCTTAGACGAATTGCAGAATCGGATTCTGCAATAGGCTACTTTGATTGATAGGGAGATGATTCGTAATGCTGTAACTTATTTTTACAATCGCATAGCTTTTTGTTAAGAAGCTCAAGGTTTTCAGTTCGAACATCTTGACTGAAGCGTGAGAGGCAAGGGGACTCACGCTAATCAAGCACCCCGAACCGTGAGAGGCAAAGAGACTCACGGTAATCAAGCACCCCAAAGGAAACAGAATTTACTACGTGCACGTCGTTCCTGGGTAATGCTAAACGTAAACATAAACTGCTTGGAAAAAACCTTGAAAAAAACTTGAAGATCATCATCAAGATCAATACAGAGCTGACCAATGAATTTCTCGTTGAAATATAGTTCAGAAATTGCACTGACCTCTTGGAAAACTTTGTTAATTTCAAATAAGCTCTAACTGACCTTGAACGTTACAATTGACCTATGACTTGGGTACGTACCTTAACGTACAATTATCCACTCTATCGATTGCAAATGTAAAAAGGGGTTTTCCATTTTAAAAAACAAAGTTGACCGTCAAAAAGCTATGAAGGTCAACTACGAGGTCAAAATGAAGGTCACCATTGAATTTCTCGTTGAAATTTACTTCAGGAATTACACTGACCTCTTCGAAAACTTTGGTAATTTCAAATAACCTCTAACTAACCTTGAACGTTACAATTGACCTATGACTTGGGTACGTACCTGAACGTGGAATTTTCCGCTCTATCGAATGCAGATGTAAAAAAAGCGGGTTTCCATTAAAAAAAAACAAAGTTAACCTTCAAAAAGCTATGAAGGTCAACTTCAAGGTCAAAATGAAGGTCACCATTGGATTCCCCGTTGAAATTTACTTCAGGAATGACCTTCACTTTTTTGAAAAATATTTTACCTGAGGAAATATCCAACCGTCCCGGGACTTTTTAGACACCCTGTATATTCAAAATATAAAAGAAAAAAACTCGATTTTTTGGAAATTCTAAAGGTATCTCCCCTCTTAATCAAAAAGAGTAGTGAATATCAATTCATTTTGATGAAAAATGTTACACTACGGTTTAAATGAATTATTTACTGTAAGATTTGTTGTTAATATTTATTTGAAATTCAAATCAGTACCTGATGGTTTCAAATTGGTGGTGCTTTCGTAGCTACCCAGCAGACGTATTCGAAACGATGGGCCTGAAACCTCTTCTTCTATGATATTGAACAGACAGAGAGCATATAATCGTTTCGAAACAAAAAGTATGGCAAGTGTTGACGTGAGAATGGTGGAAAATATGTTGTTCTTAGAAATTTTTTAATATTTGAAAAAGTAAGTGATTTTCCGTTAAATAAATTCTTTTTATGTCTGGTAATGGAACAAAATAATCAGAAATTTTCAAAAAGGTGAATGCATTCCACGTGAAGTGTTTTGAGAGGTATTCTGCTTGTGCATACATAGCTCGGATTGGAGTGAACTACCAGTCCAAAAAAGGCTTCCAATTTAAGTTCAACTGTACTTTAAAGTTTGTGACTTTGTACTAAAGTCGATGGAAAAGAAAACAAATCCTTTTTCAGGATCAAAATTAAAAGAAAATTTTATTTAAAAATAAACTCTTTTGGTATTTTTTCTGTTAATTGTGTAACATTAAAGAAATATTTAGAATAATGCAGGCGTTCAGAGTGTTTTTCTCTTTTTAGTAGTTAAAATCCATTTCTAAGTCACCGTTTTTACTGAGAAGGATTCTCATTACTGAGAAAAAGCTCATAGCAGTTTTCATAGCGGTTTTAAACATTTCTAGATTTATTGTACAAAATTTTCCTGCGGTGAGATTCATCAGACGCCTCCCACGTGTTTGCATGTGGACAATATTTCTGCTTACTTTGGGTGAGCAATTGTACCAAAAACAACTATATATAGCTTCTGCTGTTTTTTCAAATCTGAACTGCAAATAATCACCGATGTAGCAGTAAATAAAAAGACTCATCACGACGATTGAGAATCCACATATTGTTCTTCCAGCTGTGACTGTGTCACCTTGTTGCAGGTAAATTAAAGTCAGCAAACCTAAAAAATATAGAAAAATTATTAAAATATATTGATTAGTTTCATTTTAAAGGTATCGAAAAATTGAAGCTTCCTGTTTGAAAATCATCCGCATTTATAAATGTATAACATAGATAATATTTGAAGGATAATATTTGCAAATTAAAAATGTAGAGGTCAAATGTAAAAGGTCAAAACTACTTCCTATAAAGTGACTTGGGAAAAACCTGCTTTCCATATAAATTCCAAATTTTAGCTAAACAATTATTTTGGTGAAAGGAGAATGGATAGTTAAATTGTGTGATGAGTAGAATCAAACACTTGCATTTAAAACCAAATAGTTGAAATTTCAAGCAAAAAAAATGAATTCTTAGCACAATGTTTTAATTTTCAACCGTAAAAGACGAATTATCAATAAAAAAGGAATGATCCTAAACCATAACAGTTATACTTGGAAGCAAAACAGTCGAAATTTTAACTCATAAAGACGAATTTTTTAGAAACAAGGTGCATTTTTTCCGATAATATTTCTACTCAATCAAAAAAATAAATTTCCAACCAAATAGTTGAATGTTCAACTTTTTTACCGAAAAAAAGTTCAATTAAATAGACAAATTTTCAATAAAATAATTTTATTTTAGAACGAAAAATTTAATTTTTAACGTACACGGATGATATTTTAACGAAATTGTCGAGTTTTTAAATGAAGAACATTGAACTTGATCCAGTAACAGTTAAATTTTCAACTTCTTAACCGTCCGAAATTGTTAAGCATAAAAGACTAATTTTTTAGATGACAGCTGAACTTTCAATCTAATGGGACGAATTTTATATCAAAGGTAACAAATGTTTAAGAAAACAGTTACATTTTCAGCAACAATACAAATATTTAATAAAAATTGCATTTTCACAAAAACTTAAATCTTCAACCAAATATTTTCATTTTATATGATAATAAAAGAATTTTTCACCGAAAAAGACAAATATTCAAGAAAGCAATTGTTTCTCTTAAGCCAAGAAGACGAAATTCAAAAAAGTAGTTGCATTTCTAGCAACAAAAAAAAAAGAATTTTTCAACAAAATATTTCAATTTCTAACGAAATTGTTAAAGTCCTAAACCAAAAAGCCGAATTTTCTCTAAATTGATTAAATTTTAACCTGATAATATGAATCTTCAAACAAAAAGTTCATTTTTAACCAAAGAGTTACATTTTTTACGAAAAAATGAGTACTTTTAACCCAAATTTGACCATTTTCAACCAAAGAGATAGATTCATCTGAAAAAAATTAATTTTTAAGAAATTAGTTCAACTTTTAACCCAAAAGTTGAATTTTTAATCAAGAATATTAATTTTCTACTAAAAAAGAGGACTTTAAAACGAAATATATGGATTTTCAACAAAATTGTTAAATTTTGAACTAAAATGATCAGTATTCAACTAAGAATAAAATACATAAGTTTCTCGTTAAAAAAATTAATTTTGAACTAAAAATTAAACGAATTTAAAAAAAAAATAGTTAAATCTTCAAGCAAATAGTAGAATCTCTAACCAAAAGAGATTAATTTTCAACCAAAAATATCATGTTTTGCATTTAAGCGATAAAAAGAGAAAAAGAGGAAATTTCTTAAAAATAGGGGGAAAAGAAGAATTCTTTAAAAAAGAGGTAAGCGGTTAATGGGGGAAAGAGTGTGAAAACTGTATTCAGATATTTTACTTGTAAAATAAAATCACTGATTTGAATTTTTTCCAGCTATTCAAAAAAATGTCATTCATATTCATGTTTTTCATCATAAAAAAAACTTGATGTTTTGTAATGCTTCGAATTAAATAAAATTTTCATCCTTTATAATTAGGACTTCAATAGAACTATTTGGAAGGGTTTAATTTTGGTTTGTTGATATTTAAAAGATGATGACATAAAAAAAGAATATCTGCAGTTAGTGAATGTTTTAAATATAACCTCAAAACTTGTAACACCTAATATTTATTATCTTCCTTTCAAGAATGACTGATACAGAATTTAGGTTCCGAAGGAACTCTTTTTCAGGATTCCTTTTTAATTCGCTGATATCCGATAGATGGCTAGGCGCGGCTGCAGACGGTTTTAACTGCTTATGTGCCAGAAAGCACGGACTTATTCGAAATCAACAAATACTATGAATAATCATACAGATAAATATTGACAAACGTTTTTTATTTATTTATTTTCAATTTAATTGAATAACAGAAATACCTAACTTCTTTTAAAAATTTAATATTAACGTAATATTGCAAGTGTATATTATATAATTTCAAATAGTAGCGAGTAACATTACATTAAAAGCTTTCATTTGACTTTTTTCACGAATTTAATTAAATTTAATAATTTAATTAATTAATTAGGTTTTTTGTGGGCAAAACTTTTTTTTATTTCATTCTTTCATTCAAAATTCATTCCTTAAAAAAATGACTAATGTTTATAATCTTAGTTTCTTCCTTCAATTTTTCCGAGTGCAATATTATTTAATCCGAATTATAAAGTCAGTTGTATGCAAAATCTTGGAGTTTTAAAATAACCTTAAATGTTCCCAATTCTTTGAAATCTCTTTAAAATTTCTTGGATTCTTTAAAAATAATATGACATCTTAATTCAATTTTAAATACCTCCAAAATACTGACATCGATTGACAAATATTGGACTTTTAAAACACCCTGTAAAGTTCAAATTATTTGAAATCTTTTAAAATCTCTTAAAATTTCTTTGAAAATTTTGGAAACCCCTTTATTTATTCAAATAGTTTGGAAAATCTTGAAGTTTTGAAATACCCTGAAATATTTTTAAATATTTGTAATCTTTTGATATTCCTTAAAATCTGTTAATTCTCTTTAAAATTCCTCGGAATCTTTGAAAATACCACAAAATCTTGAAAGCCTTTAAAATCCTTTAATTTATATTGAGATATATAGAAAAATCCTTGGGGCCTTAAAATACCCGTAGCTATTTTAAATTGTTTGAAATCTTTTGATGTCCCTTAAAATTCTATTATTTTGTTTGAAATTTTTGGAATCGTTAAAAATAACATGAAATCTTTGAAATACTTCAAAATGCCTTTAATTTGACCTATTGGAAAATCTTGAAGTTTTAAAATACTTTCAAATATTTCCAATTCTTTGAAATCCTTTAATATCGCTAGAAGTTTTTTTTTAAATTCTTCGGAATCTGTAAATATACATTAAAATCTTTGAAATACTTCAAAATCCCTTTAATTAATTTAAATCGATAAAAA
The DNA here is from genome assembly GCF_010883055.1 of Belonocnema kinseyi. NCBI lineage: Eukaryota > Metazoa > Arthropoda > Insecta > Hymenoptera > Cynipidae > Belonocnema > Belonocnema kinseyi. The sequence goes on along the minus strand of NC_046662.1, from coordinate 57,132,048 downwards.
AATGTTGGAGTCTTAAAATAACCTTAAATTCTTTTTAATCTTTTGAATCTCTTTAAAATTTCTTGGAATCATTAAAAATATCATGACATTTAGGAACTTCTTTTAAATACCTCCAACTTACTGAAATTGATTGAAAAATATTGGACTTTTCAAACTCCCTAAAAAGTTCAAATTCTTTGAAATCTTTAAAAATATTTTGATATCACTTGAAATCTTAAGAATCTCTTTAACATTCCATGGAATCATTAAAAATACCACAAAAGCCTTGAAATCTGTTAAAATCCTTCAAGTTATTGAAATCTACTGAACAATCCTTGGACTCTTAAAATACACCTGTTTTCTATTTTTTGAAATCTGTTACTATTTCTTAAAATTTTTGTATTTTCTTGAAGATTGCTCGGAATCTTTAAAATAATATACAATCTTTGAAATCCTTCAAACTGCCTTTAATTAAAAAATCGATTGAAAAATTTTAGAGTTTTAAAATACCCTTAAATGTTTCAAATTCTTTAAAGTCCTCTAATATTCCTTGAAATCTCTTTAAAATTTGTCGGGATCTTTAAAAATACCATAAAATCTTTAAAATGCTTTAAAATTTCTTTAATTCATTGAAATCGATAACAAAATTTTGGAGTTTTAAAATACCCTCAAATATTTCAAATTTTTCGAAATATTTTGGTATCGATTGAAATTATTTAAATCTCTTTAAAATTTCTTGGAATCTTTAAGAATGCGATGACATCTTGGAAATCCTTTAAAATACCTCTAAATTAATGAAAACGATTGAAAAATATTGGACTTTTAAAACACCCTCAAATGCATCAAATTATTTTTAATCTTCTGATACATTAAACTATTTTATATCCCTTGAAATCTTGTGATGTCCCTTAAAATCTTATTGTTCCCTTTAAGATTACTCGTAATCTTTAAAATTACCATAAAATTTTGGAAATTTTTCAAAATGTTTAAATTTTAAATCAATTGAAAAATTTTGGTGTTTTGAAATACTTTCAAATATTTCAAACTCTTTCAAATCATTTGATAAAACCTGTCGATTCTGATTAAAATTCCTCGTAATATTTAAAAATACTACAGGATCTTTGAAATCCTTTAGAATCCTTTAAATCTCTCAAACATTTTTCATATTTCAAATTCTTTGGAATCTTTCGATATCCCTTGGAATCTTTCAAATCGTTTTGAAATTTCATCAAATCTTTAGAATGATAAATCTTCTAAATATTTTAAAATACCTTTCAATTATTGAAATCAATAAAAAAGTCTTGGAGTTTTAAAGTACCCTCACACATTTTAATGTATTCGAAATATTTTGATATCCCTTGAAATCTCTTAGTTTCTTCATTAAATTTTACTTAGTTCAATATTATTTATTCCGAATTCTAAAAGGGAAGTTTTTTTTTGTTGCAGATCCTTTGGAACCAAAAATTGATTCTAATAGAAGCCCTAGTTTTTTCTGTGAACTTATAAGCATCATTAACTTGTAAAATCTTCGAAGTGAGTCGAGGCAGCAAATAAGTTCTACACAAAAAGTCTCTAGTAAAACACCTACTTTGGATTCTTTTGGGACAATCTATTTTTTAGGGTTCCTTTCGGCAATAGAGGTCCCTTTTTGTCACGTTTTTTTTAAACTAAAATTTGGTTTTAATACAAACCCCAGCTTTTTCTGAGACTCAGTTTTGGTCCCTTACTTGGGATCTTTTTTTGACCGCTTTTTTGACTGACTTTTATTTTTTATATAATAGACTAAAACCAAAGAAGTACCTGTGAGGCACATCATGATGATATCCATGGTAAACTGCACCAGTAAAATGTAAGTAAGGCTCTCCTTCAAGTCATCAGCCAAACCAATAAGTTCACAATGTCTGTTGATGAGAATCCTTATCTTCCTGAAGCATTCTCTATCATGATTTTCGTCAAAAGTCTCATCATACATTCTCATTTCATCAATATATGCATCATCCTTATCATCATATTTAGCCCCTCTGCTACCAAACTGATGAAATCTCAAACTAAGAATTTTCATCTGACCACACACATGCATGATCATAGCAAAGAAGAAATAATCGGTCCCAATATTTCCATTCACGATGTACAATTGTTGAATAGATTGAAATAAGTAAATACCCTGATACTTCATCACTGACATATTTCTAAATACACACACAGTTTGCAAAGGCAATCCTTGTTCACCTTCTGCGTTGGTAGCAATAGGGGAAATAACGTACATTACAAGAGTAAAGTAACTAAAGACAGCCTGGAAGATAAAAACAATTCTGCTAATTTTCGTATGCTGTGTCATCACTTTTAGGGATTCTGGATCATCTTCCTTTAACCAATCAGTTCGAGCAGAAATGCAATTATTGAATAGCTTGTCACGATGGAAACGAAGTAGGATTGTTTTGATGGTTGCTATCACTGTCACAGTCCAGAAGAGAAAATGATCTGCCGCCTGTTTCAATTCTCCACAGTGATACATGATACTGAAATATACTTCGGTACCTATAATCAGAACTGTAGAAACCTGCAGAAAAAAATTAATGTTCAAGAGCAGATGGTGGAAATTTAAGAAAAATTTGGTATTGCGGACAATTGTGCGTCAATCGAAGACATGCAATTTAGTAATCTTATAACAAAGATGTTTTTACATTCATCAATTTTTTTATTAAGAATTGTGTGAAGTGTATTTGTATTTCACATATAATGGTATATTATTGTATAGGGTATAAATCGTACAAACAAATTATGACGAATAAATTGTCTAAAATTGATTTAGATATATATTTTTTATTTATAAAAAATGGTTTTGTAACACATGGACACTTGTATCACAGTAGAGAAATCTGGCTTCTATCTGGAATCTGTTATGCACTTGTTGTAAAAACAATAGCAGTTTTTGTAATGGAGAAATAATTATTTATTGTTAACGCTAGCGTTAGTAAATTTTATATTATACTAGTATGTTGTATTGTTTATGATATTCATAGTAATTACAATTTTGGATGTTTCCTATTAGCTGAAGTATCCTTCTCTAAAAAATAGGTGGGTTCCGAAAATCACTAAAGAATTTTTCTCACTTTTTCTCAATAATGAGTGGGTTATTTAAAAACGTCGAAGAAATGACTATCACTGAAATTACACAAATAATTAAGAATTTCAGTTTGAGTTGAAGGCAGTGACAAAGAATGTTACTTTTGTATTCATAATAAAACCGCAAACAATTTACTGATGTAACATATTCAGCAGGATTAAAAATTTTATTTTACATGAGAAAAAATAACTTTATCGTGAAATATCAATCAAAAGTTGTACTTTTACAACAGGCGAAAAATGACTATTTGTTAATATTTCCATTGCACCATCCATGCTTGTGCACATGATTTTCAAAAATAAAGGTCAAGTATCGAAAACTGTAATTTGGTGATTGTGAATTGTAAAGCTCTTCGGCTGTAACGAACACATTCTCATAACGTGTTTCGTGCTTCGCACTCGATTTTGTTCAAAAAGTAAACTTATCAACACTATGTTTAACACTATTGTATCAATTGCGTATTACATTTACAGAGAAACTTCTACTTACGGGTACCACTCGAGAGCGGACAGCTCTCTTCACGGACACTTTACATGGTTCCCCGCCTTAAGGTATAGGAAATCCAATGTTAAATTACGGACACGGACACTTTTGTTTAACCCGAGGTATAAATTTTCCGTTATTAAACGGATAGTTTCAATACAACCTGACATTAAAGGGCATGAGATACTTAGAAAATTATCGATTTTACCAGTTTTAGATTTCCCCGGCTTTTCCCTAAATTTATAAATATTTTGTCTTGAAAATCTGTAGAATGATAGCGAACATGCTAACAGACGTCTCTGCACACTGTTTTGTGGGTTAATTCTAAAAAGTCTTTATTTGGCTAAAAACGTGTGTATATATTTCGAGGTTATGTGTGTTACAATTCTCTCTCATACTTATTCTAGAGTGCTTACCGACAGCATCAGAACAACAGAGATCTACATTATCCGAATGACAGAGTGGAAAAAATGAACCTAACCTCAAAATAATGCACGCGCATAAAATTTTCATTTAGCATCTCTGTATTCAGTTTTAAAAAATTTTTATTTTTGTGGAAAAAAATCTGGGGGAACTGTACCCGATTGACCACACGACGAAGTATCACATGCACTTAACTTCTTTCTATTGTTAAACAAAAAGATATGAATTTTATCTGTTCATTTATTTGATTTATTAATTCACTTCAATTCTCAAGTCATGTTAATTATTTTATTTATAAATTAATATTATTTTTTCATTCATTTTATTTATGAATGTAATAATAGCTATTAGTGTTTAATAATGGAATTAATTATTCATAAATAATAATATTGCATATACATAATATGTGTGTGCATAGAAACATATTTCATCAGTAACTCACTCTCTGGGACGGAACCTCCTCTAGTGCGGACACCTCACCTAAGCGGATAGAAAGCCTTTTATTGTAAGAGTGATTTATGGAGAGGTTTTATTGTATTTATGTACCTCCACCTGGGATTGCTTCTTCATATATTGTAAATAAATTACAAATTTTATTTATCATGATTACTTTATTATTTGTTTTCAATTTTGCGAATAATTTTATTCTCAGCTACCCTGGAAAACACATCATTTTAATCACTTTATATCACAGTGAAACCTAATCATAGCGGATACATACAGTGAACGACTTTCTGTTCGATTAGGAGAGACGTCTGCCCCAGGTAGTAAGTTGCTTAACACATGTGTTTATATTTACATACATACTGTGACGGGGCATTATAGATCCTGCACAAAAACATGTTAAAAATAATATTTAAAGTATACTTATCTATCGAGAGTCGCTGGGAATAGAGCCCAGATTAGCGAATCAATTTCATGACATAAATGTTAACCTCGGAAGAATTCCGAAATTGAATTACTATATTTTTTGTTAATTGCTAACAAACCTCGTTACATGTTCCTGCATAATCTGGATGTACTATCACACACAACACTCGAGCTGTCAAAATTCGCTATGGTATGGAAAGTTTGTCATGGACCCAGAAGAGGAGGTTTAACAGCACATGCGCAGTGGAGGAGATTCCCGCTCGTACAAGACTGCTGGGAAAACACAGGAGTCTGCGCACCCGGAAACAGCAGCGAATGGAAGACGACCAGGGCCGCACCGTAGGATTTGTGACTCGACAGCGCGCCACCACGCTGCGAAGGGACTTACTGGCGACTGTTTCGCTCCCTCGTTCCTCTCTCTCTCTTCACAGCTCTTTGGTGTCAATTTGTGACAAAAGTGGCTCTCCGGTTTTCACTTGCTGTGACGAACCAAGACGCCACTCTGTCGAGTCATTTTGTTACTTCAGGCTTGTACGACTGTGTGTTGAAGAAATCGCAAAATTCAGCGCCACCTACCACCATTTTAGCAACTAAGGCACTATGAGCATGCATTAGTACGCCTGTATGTACACATTGATGGTTTGAATGTGCTACACGAAATTTTCAAAAAAAGAAAACTGAATAATTCATGCAAAATCCAGCATATATTAATGAGAAAGTTTGTAAAAATGATTATAAATTGTTTTTTTCTTACTTTTTGTGTGGTTTTTCAGAATCTGTCATCAAGTCTTCAATTTATTGTCGATTTAAAATTTTGATGACATTTTTACAATTCTGTATTTATGTTTTAAGAAATTACGAAAACAGAATTAAATTAAAAAAATATGCTTATTTTATAAGTATGTTGTTTGGAATGCTAGGGGAGTAAATGATCTCAAGGTAAAATAATTGCGTGAAACCATGGACGTGAAGAAACTAGATATTTTATGTGTGCCCGAAACAAAGAAAAAGGGAAGCGAAACTAAAGACATAAAAAACGGCGTGTTGAAAGGCGGATTTGAAATATGGTCAGGAGTAGACTGTGAATCACATGGTAAACAAGGAGTAGGTCTGATTTTGAATGAAAGAGCACAGCAGCATCTCGGAGACCATGGCTTGGTGTCTCCCAGACTGCTGTGGGCTAAAATGAAAGTAGGAATCAGAAGACAATTTATTATAGCATGCTACGCGCCGGTTGATAGTGATCCTAAAGAAGTAAAAGACGCCTTCTGGGACACTTTAAATGACACAATAAACATCTGCGGACATGGGGAAAGAATAATTCTACTAGGAGACATGAATGGTTGGGTGGGCATCCAAAATCAGGATACAGAAGGAGTATTAGGTAATTTTGGGGACCCAAGAACAAACTATAACGGAGATAAGCTAGTTGGTCTATGCTTAGAAAGGGGTCTGTTTATTACAAATACTTGGTTTAGGCATAAAATGATCCACATGTACACCTGGTCTAAAGGAAATAGCCGCAGTATAATTGACTTTGTTGTTGCGGATGAAAGACTTAGAGAGTTAGTCAAAGATACAAGAGTCATGAGGGGTCCTGAATGTAATACTGATCATTACCTTCTGATCTCAAAAATTAACTTAGGTCGGGGTTGAAGAAAAAAGAGACCCAAGAAAGCAAAATAAACGCGAATCAAAATTGAGAACCTACAGAAACCGGATGTGCGAATAGATTTCCAAAAGAAGATAATCGAAAGCATAGATAGGGCAACATGGGAGTACAAGAGAACTTTGAACATCGCAGGTCTTAGCAATGAGGAAAGAAGTAGACGTAGAACTGATTATAGACGCGAAAACAGGATACTTCAACGATTAGTTAAAGAAAGTAAAGATACAATTAGAGCAGAAGAAGTGATAAAAATACAAAACGACTTTGAAGGAAGCAGAAAACTAATTTATAAAAAAATTAAAGGAAAAAAAGCACAGAAATTGTCAACATGAGAAATAGTAGGGGGGTAATGGTATATGATGCAGACGGAATACTAGAGGCTTTCAGAGACTATTTTAGGAGACAATTCGGAGATGAAGCTATAGGACACCACAACTGCGATGTTG
>NC_046662.1:57093185-57124951 GCF_010883055.1 Belonocnema kinseyi | reverse complement strand
GCAACCTGGGTCGGAGCAGTGTTGCGGAATGAACGTGTTATTTACTTAAATAGCACGAGAATTCTGGATCAATCTGAAAAATCTCTATCCCTTCCACACAATGGTCCTTTTCCCTGCCGAGTGAGTCACGCCTACCCCGAAAGGGAAATGGCTTAATGGTGTAATAATAATAATAATGTTTAGTCTGACCTGCTTGTCGAGATTATCATTAAAATTTTTAGTCGGCAATAAATTGAAAGATTAAAACGAGATTCTGGAAATGTCACACAGGAAATACAAACAAAATGTGTGTAATAATTTGGACATATTTTCTGTTTAATATTTCGTTGATTTCACATTAATGACGTAATTTATGTTAAATTGAAAATTTAATTAAACGCATTCAAACTATCAACCAGAACATAACCTCACTATTATGACAGGCAGATAACAGCGCGATCCTCTTGCGTCTCTACGCCCCTCATCCACTGACCTATTTGCGCCACCGACCATCACTTTTGGAATTAATTTGCACCCCTCTGTGCTCCGCCTGAGTTCACTCTTCGGCCACTTCTATTACATACAGTCGTACAGGCTTGCGTTACTCTGAGCTTGGAGCCAGCACGTGGTTGAAAAGAAGCAAAGTAATTACTCAAATTAACGGACGGAATTTCCTATAATAAAAGAAAAAGCCAAAAAACTAAAGATAAGAGGAACCATGCGAGGGGCTAGGCAGTTGCCAGATAGGTCTTCCTTACTAAATTTGTGTCCGCAGTAGTAGTAAATTGTAATTTAACGACGTGTACCGAAATGGTAGGTAAATGCCATTGAAATTTGTTAGTTGCTGACCACGGTTAAGGTCATAGCCCGTATACTTGAAAATTTAAATAGAGTGTTTCGTGGTTGTGGTTGATTGGAACTTATAGTTCCAATCTAAATAATGGGGTCTTCCACCCCCTATTTATGATATGCAAAGCCTAATGAAAATTTAAATAAACTGGCCTCGAGTAAGCCAACTAAGCCAATGCTAGTTTTGGGAACGCGGGTTCCCCCTTCTAGAAACTTGATTCCCCAGTGTAAAGTTGAATTCGTAAGTTTACTAGAATTAAATATTATTAAAATGAAGTGCTTCCCTTTTTATGTAACCTAATCATTCTTTCATGCGTCACTCCTTACTCACTCCACTCTATCGGAGCGGTCCGAGCAAAAGTTGATTAATCTGTCAAATCAGTGTAAATTTTGATAGTTTTGGTGAAAACTATATAGCGTCCTTCAGGCAAATTGTTGGACTCATCTACGAGTCCAACTACATAGTAAAATCGATATAAATGTCTAATTGGGCAAAAACCAGTTATAAGATATACTATACATACATACATGCATATATACATACATAAATAAAGACATACATATATACATATATATTATGTATATATGTATGTAATATTATTAATTATTAGTAACTAATTTAATAAATAATCACTAATAATTATTAATAAAATTGTAAATGAAATAAATGATGAAATAAAATGAAATTATAAAAAAATAATAAATAAATAAAGTAAATGGGACAATAACATAAAATTACAACAAAAATAAATGAATAAATAATATGAATTAATAAATAAAATAAAGGAACAAATAAACTAAATGAAATTCATACCTTGGCGGTGAACAATAGACGATATAATTACATTCATCCCCATCCCTGTGTCTACCATTAAGCTAATGAGTCAGGTTGTATTGAAACTGTCTGTGTATGAAAGCTAAATTCATAACACGGAGGGGGGGGGGGGGGGGGGGGGGGGGGGGGGGTAAACAAAAGTGTCTGTGTCCGAAATTTACCATGGAATTTATTATACCTTGGAGCGGGGAATCATGTAAAGTGTCCGTAAAGAGAGGTGTCCACTCTAGAGAGGTGTCCGTAAGTAGATGTTTCACTGTATTACAATTCATAATATGCATTGGTGTTCAAACATACGTATTTTCATTTTCTTTTTTCGTAATTGACAAATCCTGCATTTTATATGAAAAAATAAAATTTGGTCATCAAACATTTTATTGCAATGTGTATCGTTGTCACACAAATTAAATTTTTTCACTTTAAATTGTATTTTTTACGATTTACAATAAAAAAAAACACATCCTAGCGTAAAGTAGTTCTAAGATAATTTGAACATATAATTTAGGAGAAAAATTTTGTTCTAAAATATTATTGAAGCTTCTGTTCTTTTTCTAAAAGTATTTTTTTTATTTATGTTTACTATATTTTATTAACAAGAGTTAATAACAAATTTTTAGATCCTTTTCGGTTGAACAACTTTTGTTTCTTATTTTTTTTATTTCTCGTGTCGCTTTTCAAAATTTTCTATTTTTTTATTTTTCAACTAATTCTTTTGCAAATAAAAAATCTCTTTTCATATAAAAATTATTATTGAAAAATTCGCCCATATTTTTTGAATGAATACATTTTTTTCATACCTTTTGTCATTTTTCAAAAAATTTAATCTTTCTTATTTTTAAAGTTATTTTTTATGATTAAAACATGAAAACAGGCATCCTATTCAAAATCATTTATTGAAACTTTGTAAATCATTTTTGAATAAGCAACTTTTGTCTATTTATTTTTTTAAAGCTTGTGTCATTTGTCCAAAAATTAAAAATGTTTTATTTTATTTTTGACGATTAAGACCAAAACTACGCGTTTCATAAAAAAACAATTAACTACAATTTTGTGGATATTTTTTGTGCGATCAAAATTTGAATTTTTGCTTTTTACAAAAATCCAAAATTTGTTATGATAGTCTTGTAAGGCTTTCAAAAACCAACATTTTTTCTTTCTTGCCTTTTTTATATCGTGCGTTGTTTGCCTTAAAGTGTTCATTTTCGTTTTTTTTGTATTTCGAAAATAGTAAAACTGTTAATTTTTGTTTATCGGAAAAAGTCATTAAAATAAATTTTTCTGGTTTCCAAGTACATAGAATTTTAACATCTTGGCAAAAAGTTTTCTCAAAAATTTCGAAAATGCTCCCAGTTTTTCAATTTTTATCCAAAATATGTGACTAACGAAATTGAAATTCAATTTATGCCATTAAAAGATTATACCAAAGGCTAAAGTACCAAAGTATCGTACTCACATACACACATGCATACATACATACATACATACATACATACATACATACATACATACCTACATACATACATACCTACATACATACATACATACATACATACATACATACATACATACATACATACATACATACATACATACATACATACATACATACATACATACATACATACATACATACATACATACATACATACATACATACATACATACATACATACATTCATACATACATACATACATACATACATACACATTAAAAAATTCGGGTTCAGAGGGTTTCAAAACGTGGATATTTGACAAAAAAAGGGAGAGGGGGTCAAATTTTACACAAACATAATACCTTCTCTAATAAGAATATAAAAATGGAAGAATTACATTTATAGCTAAAATAATTAATTTTCAACCAAGAAAATTTTATACAAAAATAATTGCATTTTCAACAATTTAGTTAAATTTTTAAGTAAAGAAATAATTTTTTCACTTTAATAATGAATCTTTAACTAAAAAAATTAATTTTTCACCTAAAGTTGAATCTTCAACAATGCAGATTATATTTCTATGAAAACATACAAATTTGCGACCAAAAATGGAACAGTTCAACTTTCAGTTTAAAAAATTAATTTTGAATTTAAAAATACTAATTTTTAACCAAATTTCGAATTTTCAAATGAATTTGTAGTCTAATCCTTAAATTTTCTACCAAAGAAATCAATTTTCAACCAAAAAGGTAAATTAATTACAAAAAAAATTTATAACAAAAAATATTAATAAAATTTTGTATAAAAATTAATAATTTTGATGTTAATTTCTTTTCACCATGTTCTATAATCAATATTTTTTTAATATTGACATAAAATTGTTAAATTTTCTAAACAAAAAAGGTAATTTTAAATATAATAATGAATCTTTCAGAAAAAAAATCTTTTTTAACTCAATATTTTCATTCTTAACCCAATAGTTTAATTGTCAATTGAAAAGATGCCTTTTGTACAATAAAAGACAAGTTTTTAACAAAATATTTAAGTTTCAAATCAAGCAAATGAATGTTCAACCTAAAAGAAAATTTGTATGAAAATTGACTTGTATTTTTGGAAATAAATTTCGTTCAATAATTAAATTTTAATGAAAATATTTTAAAAAACTTGAATGAGGAAAGTTATATTGAATATTTAAATTGTAAGTAAATATCTATGAAACAAAAATTTCGAACAAAAACTAGAATAGTTAAATTTTTAGTTAAGAAAATTAATTTTTAATTTTCATTTCCTTCATTTTTCACCAAAAAATTAATTTTTTAACAAAATAATTAAATTTTCAAATATAAAGGTGAATTAGTCACCGAGAAGATTAATATTCTATCACAAAAGACAAAGTTTAAACAAAATACCGAAATTTTAAACAAAATTGATGAATTGTTAAGTAAAGAAGATAAATGTTAAATCAAACATGGAATAACTAAATTTTGAGTTAGAACAATTCATTCACAACCACTAAAAATTGCAATAGAATAATTGAATTTTTACCAAAAAACAGGATTTTATTCAGTCGCCCTTTACGAGAAGCGAACACATTGAAAATGTAATCAAACCGTTATATTAGGAGAAAAATCCTAGAATCAATTAAAAATTAAAAGGATGTTTCAATCAAGATCTGATTTAAATACCCTGTAAATTCCAGATGCTTCTATTTCTCTTTCTAATTTTTACTCATCTTGAAGAATAATAACTTTGAATAAAATTAGCAAAAATTAACCGTTTTTGTAAGTTTGGTTATTGAAACATATTATTTAATGTAAATAGTGCAATAAAAATATATAATAATGATTATTTTTCAAAATTGTCCAAATATTATTTTGACTATTATTTAACGCTGAAGTTACTCAATTTTGACAATTCTCAGTTTTATTATAAACATAAATGTCGCATTTTGCTGACTCTAGAACGTTAAAAATAAAATTTCGATATAAAAATAAAAAAACGTTGAGCAATGAACAGTTTTTTCCCCCCTAAAGATAGTCTAGTTAGTACGCGCAAGGTGCGCATAATGTTATATTTAAAAAATTTTATATTGTATTTTCTTCATTCTCCAAAACCATTCGCATGACGGAGAAGAAAGATATAGCCGTTTTCATAGCAGATTTAAACATTTCAAAATTCATATCACAAATTTTGGCTGCACTTAGATTTATGATACGATTTGCTCTCATTTGAATGTGTATAATACTTCTGCTAATTTTGGGCGAGAAGTTATACCAGTTACACAAGTAAGCTGCTTCTGAAACGTTTTCGAATTGAAATTGTAAATAGTCGCCCATGTAACAGTAGAGAAAGAGTCCGAACGCTACAATTAAAAATCCACTTGTTGTCCTTCCTGCTGATATTGTGTCACCTACTTGTAAGAAAAGTAAGGTCTGTATCCCTGAAAAATTCAATGTTATTATTATTTTCTGATTTGAGTTCGCAAAAAATTAGATTATTTAAATTTTGCTAGAAACTTGAAAAATAGTTGTCATTTTATTTAAATTTTATATACGCCTAAATTTTATTTCATAAATATGTTTATATAAATAATATTATGAAACATTTTGATAGCAGATTGGTAGCAACAATTTTCTAAAAGACTGTTATACTCCAATTTGAAAGGATAAAATTTCTAATTCATTTTAATTAATTGAGAAGATCTCAAAGCAAAGCAGAACCGAATGGGCGCTCGAGTAGTTGGCAGGAGTGGGGATGACGCGCAGAAAACGCGACGTAAGATCGTTCTCTCTTTTGTCGCGTTTTCTGCGCGTCATTCCCACTCTTGCCTACTGCTTGGGCGCTTGTTCGATTCTGCTTTCCCAGCTTTTTAATTTAAATATAATAAATTTTACGGCCTTTGATTTAAAGCTGTTTAATAATAAACACTTTTTCTTGAAGACATTTCCAAGTAAAAATTGCGCAACTATAAGGACTTTTAAATTAATATTCAACCACGTTCGTCGATTTAAATTTATATCATACAAGTTTGGTAGTACAATTTTGTCCAAAATTCTGTAAAAGGGAAAATTTGGGAAAATGCTAAAAAAGGGAACGGACTAGTTCCGAAAATTCGGATTACTCTGGATTACATAAAGTTATAATGGATTACTTCGCCTAAGAGACTCACGCGTATGGTCGTTGCACGGAATTACCTGGTATTAAAAGTGGATTACTACAGATTATAAATGGATTGCCGAGGATAACAATTGGAGTACCTAAAAGTTCACTGTATTACAAGTAGATTATGCCGGATTACAAGCGCATTAGTTATGATTAAACGGAGTTTACCTAGGATTACAAGTGGATTAGTAGGATTACAAATAAATTACCTAGGATTATGAGGGCATTGTCTAGGACTCAAAGTCGACTGCTTAGTATTACATTAAATTACATGACCTAATCCAGATTATAAGTGGAATATAGTTTTAATATCCTGCATGATTCAAAAGTGAATTTTGTAGATGTAAACTTTAATATAAGTGGATTACATGGGATTACAATTAAATTACTTAAGGATAAAAGGAGATTGCCTAGAATTGCAAGACTATTTCCTAGCAATAAACTAAATTACTTGAATTACTCGAGACTACAGATGGATTATCTACCATTATACTGGATAACTTGTATTATTCCAGATTACCATTGGATTACAATCTAATTATTCTAGATTTAAGAAGGGCACATGAAATAACAGCTGGATCGCCTAGAAGCTTGAAAGGATTGCTTACGATTACATTAGATTATTTGTATAACTACAGAATATAAGCGAATTACTCAGGGTTACAAGTAAGTTGCCTGATATTACATTAAATTACTTGAGTAATCCAGATTAAAAGTGGATTATCTAGAATTACACTGAAAAACTTTGGTTACTCCAGATTAATCTAGATTAATACCCTAGATTACAAGTGGTTTACATAATATTACACCTGGATTATCTAGAATTATATTGGATTGCTTGTACTACTACAGTATACTAGCGGATTACTTAGAATTGAAATTGGAATAGCTAGGTTAAAAAGTGAATTTTGTAGAAGTACACTTTTATACAAGTTTATTACATGGGATTACAATTAAATTACTTGAGCTTGCGAAGGGACAGCTTAGAAATGCAAGACTATTCCCTACTATCAGACTAAATTACTTTAATTACTCCAGACTACATGTGGATTATCTAGAATTAATCGATAACTTGTATTATTTCAGATTACAAGTAGATTAAAATTTAATCACTCTGGATTAAAAGTAGAAGACGTAATATAACAACTGGATTGCCTAGGAGCAAAAGTGGATTGAATAGAATTATTCGGATTACAAATAAATTACTCGGTATTAAATCCAGATTGCAAGTGGATTATATAGAATTACATTGGATAACGTGTACTACTTCAAATTACAATTAGGTCACACGTTTAATAACCTACATTATAAGTAGCTTACATAAAATTACAAGTGGATTGTCGAGGATTACAAGTGGATTGTCTAGAATTACATTAGATTACTTGAATTACTAAAGAATACAAGCGTATTACCTAGGGTTGCAAGTGGATTAAACAGAATTACAAATAAAATAAGTAAAAGTATTCTGTAATTGAAAGTGGATGAAAGCGGAATACAAGTGCATTATTTAAAAGTACACAGGATAAATTGCATTACTCCATTTTACAAATAGATAACATGTTTATTACTCTAGATAAGTAGTTTACATAAGATTACAACTAGATTCTCCAGGATTGCAAGTGGATTGTCTAGAATTACATTGGATTATTTGCATTACTACAAAATAAAAGCGTATTAACAAGGGTTAAGGGTGGTTTAAACAGAATTACAAGTGGATTGAGTAAAATTACTCTGTATCAAAAGTGGATGAATGCGGATTACAAGTGAATTATCTAGGATTACAAGGAGGTTACCTACGATTGCAAGTGGATGGCCTGGCTTTATGCTGAATTACTTAAATTACACCAGACTGTAAGTGCATTATCTAGGATGACACAAAATACTTTTAATAAATCTGGATTAAAAGTGGATTAAGTGTGATCACAAGTGAATGACATAAGGTTATAACTGTTTTTCATATCGTTAGAGGCGATTAATTATAGTACTTCAGATTAGAAGTAGATAACTTAGTTTTACAAGGCGACTGAAAAGGATTACAAATGTATTGTCTGTAATTACAAGTGGATTTCCTTTGATTACGAACCTAAATAACCAGGATTATAAGTGGATTACCGAGGATTACAACTGGATTACATGGGAGCACAAATGGATTTCCTAGGAATAAGAATAGATAACCTCAGTTAAAAGTAGAAAATTTTAAATTAAAAGTCTATTACTATGGATTGCAAGTGAATTTCCTAGGAGTACCTACAACCACAGTGGATTAATTGTATTACTCCGGGATTCCAGTTCGGATAACCGAGCGTTCCAAAGATTAACCAGAATTATTCCCCCCTCGTTAATTGATCGATTCTAAACAGATGAACTTGCAAAAAAATTTAATTCTACATCAAAATAAAAAAATGTTTATGAATTCCAATAAATTCAAGTAATTTATTCTAAGACTCAACTTTGATTCAAGTTCAATTCTAGGGAATTCAATTAAATTGTATCTACTGGAATTTAGATTCCTGTTACGTATATTTATAAATATTCGGGCAATATTAATGGTTCGTGTCCATGCTAGATTTAGAAGTTTCTAGATAGATAAGGAAGGTCACTAACTCGTATGTATACACAATACATTATTTTTAGTTCCCTAAAGAGGATTCATGGAATCTTGTGGAATTAAAAGGAAATTTTTTTAATTAAAAATATTTTATGATGCGTGTATTGAAAAAAGGTTCATGTCCATGCTAAATAGAAAAACATTCAGAATAATGTAAAATGCCATAGTAATATAATTTTATATAAAAAAATATTTTTTATTGTTGCATTTATTGTCCACGTAATGCACTAATAAAACCTTCTAAGTTTAGCAAGAACACAAACAATCAAAAAGTTCTTTAATGTTAGTAAATGTCGGCAACCGGAAACTGTGTTGTTTATTTATAAAAAGTATTAAATTTAAAATTGTTCTTAAAGCCATGTGATCAGTGGGACATGTGACCAGATTCCTACTTGACTGACACTTTTTCTATTTCTTAACATATTTTCACACGAAGCGCCACATCAAGCTGAATTTTTTTTTAAATATTTTTTTTCGTTATTATTAAAATTTAGGACCAGACCCACCTTCTTATTTATTATCCCAAATTTTTAACTCGATGTGGCACTTCATATGAAAATAAGTTAGGAAATAAAAACAGTGTCGGTAAGGTAGGAATCTGGTCATATGGTCCACTCGACACAAGGCTTTAAGTTCAGAGAAGAACTTAAATTGAGCAAAATTTGATCTGAATTAAAGTAAATTTTATCTGAATTTAAAAGTTCAGACATTGAGCATGTGAAAGTAAGAAAATTTTTTACTTAATTTGAGTTAATTTCTAAATGTAAGTAAATTTTTGAATATAAACAGGGATTCTATTTTTTTTTTAACAGGGCAATGATTAATTTTTGTTATATTCAATATTAATTAGTATCGATACCTAATCTATTATTTTTAAAGAAACGAAAAAAAATCTGTCTCAGCTCTGATTTGGACCGGGGTGCTACCACGCGTTCAACTGTTTTGTTAAAAAGTCGTCTTTTTGGGTTAAAATTCGTTTTTTTTCGTAGAACGTTAACGTTTGTTGGAAATTTATATTTTTTTCCTGATTAGTCAACTGAAATCTTTTTGGGATGAAAACTATTTTTTATGAATTATTTTCTTTTTTATTCAAAAGTTTATTTTTTGAGTATAATTATTCCATATTTTTTTAGAAAACGTGCACCTTTTTTGTTGGAAATTAAACTATTTCCGAGAAAATTTAGTTTTTAATTCAAATTTCTATTTTTATTTTGAAAAGTCAATTGCAATTTTTTGGATTAAAATTCAATTCTTTTTTTGAAAATTTATCTTTTTGATTTAAAAATTCACCGGTTTTAGTAGAATTTTAATTTTTCTTTACAAAAAGGCATCTGTTTGGTTCAAAATTTAACAATATTGTTAAAAAGTTATACTTTTTGGTTAAAAATTGTGCTGTTTTGTTGAAAATTTAATTATTTTCTAGACAATTTTGGTTTTGTTCAAATTTAATATTTTGGTATTAAAAACATTACTGAATTCTTCTCTAAATTAAAATTTAACATTTGAAAAAATTTTCTTATTAAAAGTTTATCTGTCATAAGAGAAATGTTTTCTTTCTTGGACAAAAATGAACTGTTTGGTTGAAAATTAAACTATTTTTTTCCTAAAGTCGTACTTTTTTCCTGGAAATTCTACTGTTTCACCGTTTTTTATTAATAATTCATCCGTTTTAGTACAAATTCCACCTTTTTTAGCTTAAAATGCAACTATTTGAGAGACAATTCATCTACCTTGTTAAAATTTCATCCTTTTTGGTTAAAAAATTCGTCTTTTTGGAATGAAAATGTAATTTTTTTCCGGTGAAACTTATTTTTCGTAACAAAATTCATATTTTGATCTTTAAAAGTCAACTGAAATATTTTAACGGAAAACTCAACTATTTAAACTCTTTATAAAATTCTTTTTCTCTTTTTTCTTGGTCGATAATTATTCCTTTTTGCTCGAACATTTAACTATTTTGTTTGAAAGATTTGGTCGAATCACTTTGTTAAGAAATCATTATTTTCCTTGAAAATTTATATTTTTAGTTGAAATTCATCTCTTTGGTAGGAGTTTTAACTATTTTGTTGAAAAAAAACTTGTTTCACTTAATAATTTAATTACTCAGGTAAAAGTTAAACAACATTGTAAACATTAATTTTTTTGATTGAAGGCTTATGTATTTGGTTTCAAATTTAATTGTTTCGTCAAAAAGCCATTTTTTTGGTTTAAAATTATTTTTTAACGGAAAATGTAACTTCCATTTTTTCAAGATTGATCTTTTTTCATCGAAAACTTACCTTTAAAAGAAATAATTTTCTTGGTTTGAAATTTCATGTTTATTGGGCAAGAATGCGTCAGTTTCGCGGAAAATTAATTTTTTTCTGAAAAGGTATATTTTGTTTTGAAAATTCAATTTTTGTTGAGAACATTTGCTTTTGGCTTGGAGGTTCAAGAATTTAGATCAACTTTTATTTATTTCTTGAGTGAAGAATCTTCATTTGTTGAAAATTCGCCTTTTTGGTTTTAAAATTCTTCTTTTTTTGTATTGATTTATATTTTATGATTTAAATATAAACTGTGACTCTTTTTGTTAGGAATTTATCTTTTTACGTTGTAAATTCAACTATTATCTTCAAAATTTTATTATTTTGTTGAAAATTCAAGTATTTTATTAAAGAGTTATCTGTTATAGTAGAAAAGACATTTTTTGTTTAAAACACGCACTCATGTATAGTGACGTTTCCAGTTCGAATCCAGGTTGAGGCAAATTTTTTTCGTCTCTCCAAAAATAATAGACCAGTAAACGACTGTATTTATTATTTAATGTAAAAAGATGTCTAAATTTAAGTTTTAACATTTTTAATTATTCTTTTTAATTGCGTCTTTTTTATCCAAGAAATTCCCACTTTGAAAATAATACGTACCCAAAATGCACATGATAACGACACTTGTGCTGAGTTGTACAAGAAGAGTTATGGAAAGAGTATTTTGCACATCATTAGCCAAATTTAAAAGTTTTATGTGTCTCTCAATAAGAGACTTCATGCAATCAAAACATTTCTTCTCATCCAGATTTCGTCGCCTGAAACTATTAATACTGTCATCAAATTCTTCCTCATTTTCTATATTATAAAAATCGTCTTTTGCAATTTTTGAAAGTTTTATTCTGAGAATTTCCACTTGTCCACAAATGTGCATCACAATAGCAAAGAAGAAAAAGTCGGTTCCCACGTTTCCATTAAAAACGTAAAGGAATTGGAGACATTGCAAAAAATAGACACTCTGATATCCAATTTCTGAAATATTGTTGGATAAGCAAACAGTTTGTAAAGGCAGAATTTTCTCCTCTTCAGCTAATGTAGGTGCCACCATATACATTGCGAGTAGAGTATAATGAACTGCAGCTTCAAAAAAATAAACGTGTCTACTGAACTTTTGGTAAGATTCCATAATTTTGAGAAATTCCTCATCTTCAGTGGTTGACCAATCATGTTCTGCTTCTTTGTAGTTATTGAAAACTTTTTTTCGAAAAATTCGGAGGAGGATCGTTTTTGTTGTCGAATTTAGTGTCACTGCACAAAATACTAACTGGTCTGTCATTTGTTTTGAATCTCCACATCTTTGAATTAATTCGGAACCTAAAGTTACTATTGTCGAAAACTGGAATAATTGTATGTGAAAACATAATTTCTTATCTTCTGTAAAATAATCAGTTAAATTAGGGGCAAACAATTCATGATTAATTGTTGCTAAAAAAAGAGTAAAAAGATCCACCTGCTCGTCTTATCATCTCCACTCGACTTTTTAACTTTGCTTCTTTTAACTTTTAACTTTTTTAAAATGAAAGCTAATAATATTTCGCATCAAACCATCATGGCCGATTTTTAAATTTGTGTTTATTATTTTGTTTATTTAATAACAAAAATTCAACAAAAAATTTCTACTTTAGAACTATACCAGTTTTTGTGAAATGCTTTTTTTCACTCAAAAATAACTAGAAAACTGTAAGTTAAAAAATTTATTAAATTTGTTATAAACAAATAAGTGAATGAAAATGGTTACGTGGGGATTGGCGGCGATTCGTAACTTGATTTGCACTAAATTTGAACAATTTATGGACAAAAAGAGCTTTTAAGTTGAATGAATAAAAGTTAATAAATAAATTGGTAATTTTAAATCAATTTTTGAAAATAAATATTTATATATGGTATCTTTGATGGAACAAAGTTTCTTTCATTTAAGAAGATTTTGATGACAGTAAACAATTTATCATTGTAACAAACAATTGTTTAAACAAATTTGTATCATTTTATGTATTTAAAAATGAAATACCGTTTTTTCGCGAAATCACCAGCTACTTATCAAGAAATGATTTTTTGCTATAAATCGATAACATTTGATAATTATTTAACCAAACCTAATTAACAAATGCATTATTTAGCTATTTTTCAGCATTTAAGGTTGTTTTTTCTTTTCTAAACAACTGTTAATAACACGTTTCTTTCAAACCTTTTTTAATAGTTCGATAACGATCCACTATTTTTATTTTTATTAACAATTTAATTAACTTAGCCATACACGATATTCATCCTATCATCCAACTTCATCAAGTTACGGCAAAGAAAGAATGATTAGTAATTTCAATTATATTCCACAAGAAAAAAAATTGTTTACTACATTGTTATTAAAATAATAATTGTGGATCTTTATCAAAATATAAAAAAAAGTTAGAAAATATGTCTTTAACAGTTGATCACACACACACACACATTTAAATTCTGAAAAACTGACAAATAATGCATTTGTTAATTAAGTACAGTTAAAATAATTATTACATGTTATCGATTCATAGAAAAAAATCATTGTTAAATAACTGCCTGTTGATTTCGTGAAAAAACGGCATTTTATTCATAAATACATTTATTCATTTAGTAATAACTGATATTTTTGTTATTTTTCGTGGAACTTTTCCTGAATATTAATACCATAAATTAATAATATTAATTTGGAAAAAATTTTCACCTAAGATTTTAAATTTGACTTTATATTTATAGTTAATTATATGGTTGATAATTACTTATCTTTCATTAAATAATAAATAATAATATTTAATTCTGCACTAAACTAAACAGTTTTAACACTCCACTAATGCTTAAAATTAAAACATTGTAATAGATTTGAATTTATAATAAATTAAAACTTGATCCTAGAGAATTTCCAATTTTCTTTTTTTTTCTATTAATTTTTTGGTACAGAGAATTAAATTTTGAAAAATAAAAATGGAAATAAAATATATGAAATTCTCTAGGATTAAGTTTTAATCCATAACAAATTCAAATCTATTACAATGTTTTAATTTTAAGCATAAGCGGAGTCTTTAAACTTTTTAGTTTATTGCAAAATTAAATATTATTATTTATTATTAATGGAATATTATTAATTATTAACCATTTTATTAATTACAAATATAATATCAACTACGAAAAATAATAATAATATCAATTATTATTAATATTTTAATAAAAAGTAAAATTTGTAACTACCAATTCAGGTTCTCTTTCAGCTAAATCAAAAGAATTATAATTTAAATCTGCTCCTAATATAGAATCGTTTTTCAAACATTTTAATTAATTGTTTTAACTAAAAATAATTTTTGTTTGGTGAATTGATGATTGATGAATATTGATGCCTTTGGTTTAAAAATAAATTATTTTGTTATAAACTAATTTTTTTATCTATAAATTCAACAGTTCCATTTTTGGTTGAAAATTTATCTTTCCCAGTAAAACATTCGACGAGCAGGAAGACCGCGATCAAATGAAAATTGCTGATTTAAAATTAAAATAATTTTTAATAATAGTTACCAATAATATCACGGCAACGTAAAATCTTATAGCAGTCAAAAAATTATCAGGTAGTAGTGGCCACACTCCAGGCAGCCAAGATGGTATGAAATAAATTAAATATTCTTGATCCAAGTCTTTTTTCCAATCTTTCTCTTCTCTCATCTTTTTATTTTCATACGTTTAATTAAACTTCACCTTAAACTTTTTTAGAATTTTTTAATTTTCCGAAATGATAATAAAATAAAAACTGTATATAAAATATCATTTTGAGAATAGAAACTTTTGAAAAAAGTGCGAATGTTTGATGACATGAAGAAACTCACATATCAAGATTAAGAAATGAAATAAAGAAGTTTTTCTTAAGATCATGCGCGTATAATAATCATTTCTTCAATTATTCAGTGAGTATATTATACATAATACCGAGAGCTTCTTTAAAAATTCATTTGAAAATAACTAACGGGAAACGTTTATTTCTATATCAAATTATCTGCAATTTTTTATCATTATCCAGAGAATCATTTTTGCATTTTGTGCATAAGATAAATTGAGATCGACATTTCACATTATCGTTCTTCGTGAAAATTAATCTCGTGAGGAATACATTTATCAAAAGAAAATATGGCAGAAGAAAAGGTTCGTCTGAAAAATTTTGATCGCGAGTATTCAATTTATGCGATTCCTACTTGGCTGCCTGGAGTATGGCCTCTTCAAAACGAAAGTTTTTTTTCTACTATTCGATTCTCGTTTGCCATTGTGGTGTTGGTAATTATTACAACTTTTTATATTTCATACTATTTGTTGAAAATTAAAAACTGTTATGTGCACAATAATTGTTCTGTCTGTTGATAAAGTACACATATTGATAATTAATATTCAATTCTTTGAATTTTTTAGCATGTTTGAAATTTTTTAATTTTTTGTTTGCATTCGTTCAGTAATCACCATGGTCTAAATGTATACCTCTAAAAATACGATTTTCAATTTTTGGTTATCGAGCCCTTCCCCTAAATTTGTTTGTTTTCCGGCAACAAGAAATTCTTTTTTTTTTATTCAGTCAACATTTACCCGTGCTTTTGAAATTAAGATAAGAGTTCAAATAGGAACAGTTCGTTAAAAAACAAAAGAAAAAGTGAAATACTTTTTGTTAGCTTTTGTAAATTAAAGTTATTCACCTTTTAGGAAATGTTTAGACAAAATTTCCGAAAAACAAATTTTAATTTTGACCCCCTGAACTCGCTTCTTCTGTGTTCGGAAATTTTCAACAACAAAAAAATGAAATTTTTTGTAAAAGATGATCTTGTCGAAATTTTCTTAATGTGGATTATTTTTATTCGATAAGTGACAAATTTCCAAGTATTTCTAAAGTAATTTCGAATTAGTTAAGCAATTTTTTCTCCCTGTAAATCAAAAAAAGTTGTTATTTTTCAAGATAAATGATACAGATGATAAATGTCAAGAGTAATATTTGTTTATAACATATTTGCTCATTATTAAAACATTTTTCATTTATTTAAAGAATGTTTGCATGTGAATTGTAAAAAGTTTTTATTTTCTGAAACTAACGAAACAGTTAATGAATTTTTAGAGTAATATATTTTATTTTTTAATGATACTTGAAAATTATTCTCGGGTTGTCAGGAAGAGAGCATTGC
Organism: Belonocnema kinseyi; assembly: GCF_010883055.1. Taxonomy (NCBI): domain Eukaryota; kingdom Metazoa; phylum Arthropoda; class Insecta; order Hymenoptera; family Cynipidae; genus Belonocnema; species Belonocnema kinseyi. Next base: position 57,108,602 of record NC_046662.1, on the reverse strand, counting down.
GGTTTCGTTGATGTTCCTGCCTGCTTGGGTATTTTTTATTTTATTTTATTTTACTTATTAATTATTTTTTGCTTCGGGAAGAATTTTGTGTGAGTGCCGAAACGATGGTGATTATTTTTTACAAATGTTTTTTTATTGTGATTTGATAATAATATAAATAAAAAAGACGAAAGAAATAAAAAAGATAACGAAGGGGATTTGGTTGGTGGCCTTCTCATTTTTCTTTTGGTTCAAAAAATAAAAGAATTTGTTTTTTTTTAAGGGAAAAGTTGTTATCGTTTTTTAAAACTTCAATCTGAACATTTTATGATGTTGGTCCAAATTTGTCCGTTGGATGCTTGGTTTTATTTTCAGGAATTCTGCACATTAATTTGATTATGGGCCGTTAAGTAAGATTTTAAATTTGATTTTAATCCCATTTAAAATTCTTTAATTTTAAGTTATTTAAACCATTTTCAGTTGTTTAAACAATTTTTTCCTCTGTTAATCTTGAAAAGTTTTACTTACTTCAATTACTAACGTAATTAATTAATTCTCAGAGTGATATTTGTTCTTAAATACAATTTTTAATAATTTAAACAATTTTTATTTGTTTAAACAATTTTCTATCATTTATTCTTAAAAAGTCATACTTGCTGGAGATAATGACGCATTTAATGAATTTTAATATTGATATGTTTGAGGGAGACATTTTTTATTTAAGTAAACAATTAATAATTATTTAGTCGCTCCTTTTTATAGAAAAAGTGTAAAAAATTCGAGTTTCTTCGAATCTCTTACAATTAGTACGTTATTATTCAGTATTCTTATCTCAGAACTTATACCCTAATTTGCATATTAATCATCTTTTAAAATCATTGTTTGCACTTACACAATAAAAATGTCTTTTTACGATCGATTTCGTTGATATCAGGAAATACTGATTGAAAAGAGACATAGTGTAAGAGATTAAAAAAATTATAATTTGCTCCATCTTTCCTGAGAAAATGAGAAACTGATTTTAATTGCTTATATAATTGCAAACCGTCTTTCAGAAAATATTACTTTTAACATTCATTTACTGCATCATTATTTCCAGAAATGAATAACTTTTCCGGATTTACCGAGAAAAACGATTTTTTAATCAAATAAAAAATGTTAAAATAATTCCCAATATTCTAAACGCTAAAATGTTACCTGTGATGATAAAAAATATGTTTAAATATTTTAAACAAAAAGTATGGTTTTTTACTGCCTTAAAAAAATAGTAACTATTGATTGACAATACATAGGAGTTATGAAGGTTAAAAATTGAGAGATATTGTGTGAAATTATTCTTTGAATATTCTTTCGAAGGTGATTGAACTTAATTTACGAAATTTTAATAACAAGTACTTTTTTCCTTTTGTTCTAAAGCCGAGATTTTCCTATTCGAAATTCAATTTTAATTTGCAAAACCCGGCCAGGAGTTAATGATAATCAATTTGGAAAAATACGGAATTTATTTTTTCGGGAAAATAAGAAGTTTAGTAATAGGTATACATTGACTTTAAGTGATTAAAATTTTCTTGAACGTGCATAGAATTTAGTTTTCATTAGGAATTATTGCAGTTTCACATTTTTTTAAAATTAATTTGGATTCAGAAAAATTCAAATGAATCTTTCTATAATTTTCTACAATTCAAATTAATTTTATTTGATTCATTTAAAACGCAGATTGCTTAATAATACCACTTAGAACTTAATTTGTTTATATAATAATATATATGCTAAAACTAACAAAAAATCCTATAATTGGTTTATGCTTTTGGGTTCACAAAAATAAATTCAAATACAAAATACAATACAAAATCGAAGTAAATTCAGATAAATCGATTGTAATCTAATTAATTTATCAAACATGAATTCAAATTGAATAAAAATTAATTAATGTTGAATTTCCTATATTCGTTTGATTTGATTTGTCTTGAATGTACGAAAATGTAGCTTAACTGATATTACGTCTTTTTCGAAACTTATTTCAATCACAAAATTTTCAAATTAAATTAAGTGAATTACAATAAATTAATTTTGATTGAATATCATTCACTTGAATTTGTTATAAATTATTTTAGTTGAATAAACCATAATTTTTCATAAGTATGCTTTTAATATTCTCAAGTTCCTCTTATTCGAATTAATTTAAATTTAGATAAACAATTATATTTTATGCTATTCCCCCGTCTATTTTTAATTATTGGTGTCATAATTTTAAGTTACTTTTAAATAAACAGTATTTTTAAACAATGCACGTAATCGAAGACATGCAAAACTCCTCTAAAGAAGATAAATATGATCTAGAATAATAAAAGAAAACAAGACATTTTTAAACTAATAGTAAATAATTTTTTATGTCACGAATAGCCAAAGATAGATCTATTTTTTTATGCACATCGTCGAAACGGGAAACAAAGAACAAGGAAGAAGTGAACCCTTTCCTATTGTCGATAATGATACCCTTGTCTTCTGAATTTTTTATTGAGAGCGTTGGACAGGCAGCGAAAGGGTGAACATGAAGAATAAAAAAAGTAAATACAATGTAAGGAAGCTTCATGTCGTCGGTTCCAGAAATACACCTTCATGCCTGGCTTATGAATTATTAGTCAGGTGCATCCACCTTGGGACACGCAAAGAAGACTAAAATTATTTTCCATTGTACTGTCATAACAGTATTATTACCTGAAAAAATACATAATCAGATATTAATTTTTACAGAAATATAGTCACAATAACTTATATATTAAAGCAGAAATTATTAAATTGGCGTTCCAATACTTACTGTTCCAGAAAATAATCAGCAAGTTCAATCTACAAGGAACGTCTCATTTGTACTTGAGGAAGAACCCGTAAATTTTAAGTAAAACGGTACTCTAATAGTTGGTCGCTTCTTCATTTCTTAACTGATAAAATTCAATTTTTTACAGTAATGAAATTTATTTTAATTAAAATATTGCCATTAAATACTTTCTGACCCAATATGATCTCGTAAGAGCATAAAGTGAATGGGGATTGTAGAAGGTATTTTTTCGTGGACCGAAGAAAACCGCTTGTGAATTTTAAATTTATAAGAATATGGTTAATATATAAACAACAAAATATTTGGTTGACCCAAAATTTTTTCTTGTTTTAACCAAATCTGTTTGTAGATAGAATATTTGTTTGATTAAAAGAAATGTATTTAGTCAATCAAATATTTTGTGAAATCAATCAAAATTGATTTGGTTTAACCTAATTTTTATGCATATCCAAGAGAAAAGTTTTTTTGGTTCAAGGAATTTTCTTCTGAGTTAAGCATCTTTATTCCAAACAGGCACATCTTTTTCATTATCTAACGAAAAGATATTATTTCTTCGCACTGTTGTTAGTCAGAGAAATCTATAATACTATACTATATTTTTAAGAAATTTTTGAGATTAAATAATCTTTTATTCAGTTAATTAATCGTTTTCGTTTTAGGACTTTAATGATAAGGGATTGAATTGACGAATGTGAGAAATACGCTTAATCACGAAATTCGTCAAGGTATATTTTCTAACGATTGAAGTAACTCTTTTTTTTAGAACAGGTTGCAAGTAACGATGTCCGTTTTTTAAATAAGGCGTAAAGTGCTTTAATCCAGCAGATTGTGCGAGAATAATATTGGCGCATGCGCACTTTGAAAAACATATATTTTGCGCATGAAGGCAATCAAGTTTTACAGTGGAATAAAAAAGGTACGTAGGTTCCTGTTTTTATTAATGAAACATACACTTTATTATAACAATAGAAAATGATAAAGAAGTTATAAGAGAGAATTGATTTTTCATAACTAGAGGAAATAATTTCTTGGTTTTTCTGAATTAATTTAAATAAAAAAAAAATAAGAAAAAAGATGCTTCAGTTTTAAAAAATTATTTAAATTAAAGAAAAATCTCCACTGGCTCTCTGCTCAGGAAAAGTTTCATTGATTCAAAGAAACTTCTTTCTACAAAAAGAAATTTCTTTGGTTCCGAGAAACTTTTTTTTTTAAATGAAAATTATTTAAAATTTTAAAATTATTTTGTTGATTTTTAAGTCGAATTTTGTTAAATAAAAAAATACAGGGATAGATAAGATTTATTTAATTCGAGACAGATTGGCGCATGCGCACTTTCTAATATACTTATTTTGCATACCAATAGGTAAATTTGCGCATGCGCACTTTGCAATATACTTATTTTGCATACCAGTAGTTAAATTTGCGCTTGCGTATTTTAGAAATAAGGCAATTTGAATCTTTCTTGGGCAGTTATTAAAAAAAGGTTGATTTTGCGCACTTCTATCACAAATATATAATAAATGCTTCCTTAATTAATAAAAGACTGGCTGTAATTTTTTATATAAGTGGCTCAATAATTAATGCAAAATGAATTCGATTAGAAAATAATGACTATTCTATAAATTAGTAAGGTTTTTGTCGGTTTTGAGATTTTTGAAACTCACATACCTTCATTAGTTTCGGGGAGATTATTAGGGTGAATTTTCCTGTATATTATGCTCCTAGGGCGATAAGAGGGATTTTTCGACGAGTATATGTTTTCAGTACAAGTCGTAGGTGAGCGTGTAATTTATGGTAACTTACCATAAATTGCCTAAAATTCACTTGAAAAATGTATATGAATTTTTGGAAATTGTCTATTATTTATGGTCATTTGAAAGGTAGATATGGTAACTTATCATAATTGACCCAAAATTCAATTTTGCACATTTTTATACATTTCTGGAAATTTATTACATTTTTTGGTAATTTATGGCAACTTAAGATAAATGTCCCAAAGCTCAATTTAAAAACGTCGAAACACTTGCAGAAATTTATGAAAATTTTCAGTCATTCATTTAATTTCACAGGTAAATATGGTAAGACATACCACAAACCATCCAAAATTCAATTTGAAACATTTTAATAAATTCCCGGAAATTTATTAAATTTTAAGGTAATTTATGGTTATATCACAGCTAATTTATGGTAACTTAAGATAAATTACCCAAATTTAAATTTATTTTGTTAAATCAATTTCTGGAAATTTATGCAAATTTTCGGTCATTCATAGTTATTTTACATGGTAACTTTCCGTAACTTACCCAGAAATCCATTTTAAACATTTTTATAAATTTCGGGCAATTTATTAAATTTTTATGTAGTTTATGATAATATTTTAGGTAATTTATGGTAACTTAGGATAAAACACCAAAAATTTATTTAAATAATTTCTGTAAATTTGCGAAAATTTGTGGAAATTTTAAGCCATTTACGTCCTTTTCACAGGTAAATATGGTAGCTTGCCATAAATTACCCGGAATTTCTTTTTAAACATTTTTGTAAATTTCCAGAAGTTTATTGAATTTTTTAGTAATTTATGGTAATTCAAGACGAGTTACTCTAAATTCAATTGAAAAATTTCTATAGATTTTTAAGAATTTATGGAAATTTTCAGTCATTTATGGTTATTTTACAGGTAAAAATAATAATTTATCATTCATTTCCTAAAATACGATTGTAAAAATTTTTATACATTTCTGGAAATTCATTATATTTTTTGGTGTTATATGGTAATTTTACAGGTATCTTATAGTAAATTAATATAGTTTTCCCCAAAATATATATAATATAATAAAATAAATTTTCTCCCAAAATACAATAAAAAAATGTCTATAAATTGGCGAAAATTTATGGAAATCTTCGTTCATTTATAATGATTTTACAGGTTAATATAGTAATTTACCATAAACAATAAAAAATTTAATTTTAAACATTTTTATAAATTTCCGGAAAGGTATGAAATTTTTGGATAATGTATGATAATATTACAGGTAATTTCTGGTAAGTTAAGATAATTAACCCAAGCCAAGGCGGAAAAATTATATATATTTTATAAATAGTGTGAAGTTTTATTCATAATATTCATTTATTTTTTGAAAAAAATGTACAAAACAAATGAATATTATATATAATACTTCACACTATATATAAACTACATGTAATATTTCTGCATGGGAGTTTAATGATGTCTATAAATTCGCGGAAATGAGGTAAGTTACCATTACCCAGTGGGCATAAAATTTGTCGATGTCTTTACGACATCGTTACGACAACTTTACGACATCCTATGTCCATGTCGTTAAGTCATCTTCATGATATCGTAAATGTGTCGTATGATCTGACGATGTCTTTACGATATCGTAAAGACACTGTAACGACATGGACATATGATGTCGTAAAGTTGTCGTAATTTGTCGTAACGATGTCGTAAAGACGTCGCCAAATTTTGTTCCCAGTGGGTAACAATCCAAAATTCAAATTTTAAACATTTTTATAAATTTCCGGAAATTTATTAAATTTTTTAGTAATTTATGGTAATATTACAGGAAATTTATTTTAACTTTAGATAACCTATCCAAAATTCAATTGAAAAATTTCTATAAATTTGCGGAAATTTTTGGTTATTTATAATAATTTTACGAGTAAATATGGTAACTTACCACAAACTATCTAATCTTAAATTTTTAACATTATTGTAAATTCTCAGAAATTTATAGCAGTTTACGGTAACTTGATCAATTATAAATGGTAACTTTTCATTAATGACTGCAAAATTTTATTATCTGCAACCGAAATTTCCTTACAGTTTTTACGATAAAAAGTGATTTTCACTTCCTAGAGAGTAAAAAGTTATAATTTATTATTAAAAACTTTCTAGGAAATCAAAAGTAGAATTTTAGCCCCGTTCAATAGGCGTCGAAAATAACTGAAATTATGCATGTGTCATACAAAATATTGTAAAATTTAAACCACTGGGTTCAAAGCAATTTCAAATCTGATGCATAAAAAGTACATTTTATTAAAGTTTCCATAAAGTTATCTAGCCAATTTGATGTTTGATTAATTATTTAGCATCAATCTCAAGACTGAGAAATAAGAAAATGTTATTTTAACAATTTTAGTGAAAGAGTCCATGTTCATGGTCATGAACTTCCCTGCTGTCAATCTGAATGGATATCCCGCCCTCACCATAACGAAATACATATCCATTGCTAAATTGTATGGCACATCGTACCAAGGAAATTGGTATGATGAAAATGTTATCATCGCTATCCTTGAATATAGCAAATCTCCAGCATAACAATACAACAGCAATTGCGTCATCAGAAGTAGTGTGCATAGAAAAGACTTTATTGCTGTGACTGTATTAGAGTTTTGCATAGCTATAAGCACTTGTATACCTGAAATATCGACGTTTAATTGACCAAAAATAAATTAAGTTAATTTAATTGTAAACTAAAAACACAATAGAGCAAACTTAAGATAACTCGTTTCCAAGGTTTCTAGAAGTATTAGGTGCAAATGCTTCATGGAAAAAAATGTATAGCTAAACCATCCATACCTATTCTTGAGCTTTCTCCAAATATTGTTAAAAACGAACCAACGATATTTGTAAAATGCTTAAGGATTTGCAGTAGAATTTAATTATGAAACGAAAAATATGAATTTTCAGCAAAAAATCAATTTTATACGAAACTAATGCATTTTTATCCAATAAAAATGGAATTTGAAACCAAGAAAATTATTTATTTTTTTTTTTACCAAAAAAGAGAGTTTTCAACTAAAAAATCTCAATTGTAAAAAAATGTAAAAGTTACATTTTTAGTTGAAAAATTAATTTTAAACAAAAAAAACCCTTTCACTAAACAGTTAAATTTTCAACTAAAGACATAGGATTTCATAACAAAAATTTGTTGAACAATTTAGTTTAACTTTTACCATTTTATTTGAATTTCTAATTAAAAAAGTTTAGTGTTTAACTAAATAGTTCAACTTTCAAACAAAGACATGACTTTTCAACTAGAAGTGTAAATCTTTAAGAAAAAAATGATTTTTTAACAAAATAACTGAACCAGGTCTTTCAAACAAAATAGTTGAATGCTCAAGCGAACAAAAATAATGTTTATCCAAAAAATTTCGAAAAATAAAAAAAAGATATTTTTACTAAAACAAATGAATTTTTAAATGAAAAAGTAAAAATTTTCAAAAAACGAGTCGAATTTCCTATTAAAAAGATTTCAGTTGACTTTTCACGACCAAAATATGAATTTTTTTAAACAAAAAAAGTTGTTAAGAAATAAATTGAATTTCCAATCTAAAAAGATGCATTTTCAAACTATGTAATATATTTTAAAACACAGTTGCATTTTTATATAAAAAATATGAAATTTCTAGTAAAACAGATGAATTTTTATTTTTTTTTTAAACAACAAACTTTAAGAAAAACAGTTGAGTATTCATCCAAGAAAGATTCCAGTTAACTTTTTAAGATTAAAATATGGATTAAAAAAAAAGTTTCTGCAAAAAAGTTGACTTTTTAATTCAAAAAGTCGAATTTTTTAAACCAAATACGATTAATTTTTCACCAGAAAAATATAGATTTAAAACAAAAAGTAAATTTTCTACGGAATAGTTAAATTTTCAACTTAGCAGAAGATTTTCCAATAAAAAAATATGACTTTTTCAAACAGTAGCTTAATGTTCAACTAAGCAGTTGCATTTTCTTCTAAAACAGATGAAATTTCTCTCAAAAGCACATGAACTTTTAATAAAAAAAATGAAACAATTTTCCAAAAAATAGTTGAGTTTTCACCCAGAAAAGATTTCAGTTTTCTTTTCAAAATCAAAATAATACATTGAAACAAAAAGTAAATTTTCTACAAAATAGTTAAATTTTTAGCAAAAAAGTAAGATTTTTGACCAAAAACTTTGACGTTTCAACAAAATTAATGAACTTATAACCAAACAGTTGACTTTTTAACCAAGAAAGATGTAATTTCTGCCGAAGCAGGTGAATTTTAAAATGAAAAATAAAAACTTTTGAAAAAAAGTTGAATTTTCATCCAAATAGATTTTATTTGACTTTTTGACACAAAAATAGTAATTAAAAAAAAAGTAAACTTTCTAGGAAGTAGTTGTATTTTCAATAAAAAAAATACACTATTGTCCATGAAAGGATACAATATTTATACTAAAAAGATTAAACTTTTATTTAAAAAGACAAATTTTTAGAAAAGTTTTAATCTAAATGTACCATGATCCAGAAAACCATGGCTAGGAACGTAATTGGAGTGTGTGGTACTAAGGTTGTAGCAAAAATGACTGATGATGCTGGTTGGAATATTGAAATCTGAGTTAAAGAAAGAAAGGGCAAAATCAAAAAGAAACATTGACCTCGCCATGAAAGGACAATGCTCTCTTCCTCGCAATGCAGCACATTATTTTTGGTTAAACAATACATTTTTTCCATGCTAATTGCCCAAATTGTTTTCTACAAAACTAAACTAAATCAAAAATGAGATCTCGATGTGAAACATCTTAAAATTAATTAAATACCTATTCAAAACGAAATAAAACTCTTCACGAATATCTTTGGAACAGATTTTTAAAAATCAGAATTACTTAGAACCATATAAAACTATTATTTATGTTGATGCCTTTCATTTAATCTTTAAAAGTTTAAAATCGATATCTCATTTCGTATTTGCCGAGACAAATACTCGGTTAAATTAAAACCCAATCAAAAATGAAAAAAGTTTACCGAATGTGCATACTCCAGTAATGTTAATCACAAGCTGTGTGAGAATAACTAGATTGAAGGTTGTTTCCAAAATCTGAACTTGTTTCAACAAATGTTGATGTCTGTTAATCAAAGAGGCAATGGTACATTTGATTGCCTTTAAGTTACTTTCGAGATTAAGATCGGACATTTCGTAAAACAAAATTTCTAGCTGGCCACAGATTTGCATTGTCAAGTTGAAGAAGAAAATGTCAATTCCAACATTTCCAAGAGCTGTGGAAAAACATTGAACAATCTGCAGAATGTAGATTAAGAGATATGATGTCGTCGAGTAATCCCCAAGCAAAGATTTTGTTCCTAAGAAAAGAACTCTTTCTTCGGAAATATCATATGAATTGTTCGTAGAGTTGTTTTTTACATTCTTTGGAAAAGTAGGAAAATTAACCAAAAATAGCATAGACAATTGAAGGGTATTACTAATTGCATAAGCGTATAAAACAGTATTTCCGCGGCTTGCATAACCTTTCATAATCCTAAGATATTTAGTTTTCATCGAGGATAACCTGTCTTCATTAATTGATACTATGATGTATGCCAAATTTTTGCGATAGAATCGAAATAAAAGCGGTTTTAGCAGTGCCACTGTTCCAAATTTTTGCATCTCGATGTTAGTTATCATTTCATCGGTATTGCCATAACCTAGGCTGACTTCTATCGAGATAGTTGTAACTAAACTAACCTAAAGGTATAAAATTAAGGACAAAAATAAATAGGTTGAAGATTTTTCAATACACATTATACGATGTTTTAAATGATTTTAAAAATTTATTTATTTTTTTGTGAAATAAACAATATACTTGTTAGGTGACTTCAAAATATATTTTATTAAGTTAAGGATAGTATCGGGACACTGAACAGTTAAAATATTGAAAATTAGCCTTCACTCTGGAATTTATTAAATTTTGCAATTGTACTTCAACTTGAACTCTTGACAGAAGTTAGAAAATGAATTTAATAATTCGATATTTTACAAAAGTTTTATTTTAAGGATTTTCCTTTTCACTTGAGCTATTAGAGATTAAAAAGTTCTTACGAGTTCATGAAATAATCATTTTTTTCCAGCATCCCTCCTGGAAATAATCGATTGGACGCGATTAATAACGATTAAGAGTAATCAAAAGTTGAATCGATTTAAATTGTTGCTAATGGTGTCAATTATTCCCAATCGGATTGAATTGAGTAAATGCACTTGCCTACAATAGGCCCACTGCAGTTTTCGTTTGTAACACACATAACGCACACATGTTTATAGGTTAGATATTCAATTTTTAGTAATTTAAGAATAGTTTTAAGTATAAAAAAATATCATCTTTAGGTGGTATACCGAATGAAAAGTTAAAAGTATATGGATTAACAACATGTAAAATTCATTCCGTTTAACGATGTGACATTGATGTAGTCTGATTATCAGGTAGGCAGTATTATTTAGCGGGTATATTATTGTAAAAGTTTTATTTATTTTTTTCAAAATTCATATTGTTGAAATTTGTTTGAGAGAGTAAAAATGCGCTTGTGAATAATTAAGGCAAAATCAAAAGGCTGTAGTGAAAACTGAATCCTTAACTCAGAATAATGGATACCCAATTGAAAACGATTGGAAACATTATAGAAGGTAGGATGGCGCCAATATTTTGAAACTTAGACTAAATAAATTATAGGTAACTCCTTAAATTTTTAGTAGAAAAACTTATCCAATCCTTTTAAGTTTATTGCAATATAGCAATTTTGAATTTATAAATATGTTTGATTTAAAATTCTAGGCTATTCTGGTTTTAAATATTTAAAATATTAAATTTGTTATTTTTCAAATAATTTGGTTTGCAATGCCTAATAATAAAATATTTTATTTTAAAGATTTTAAATTATTAATTGTATAGGATTGGATTCATCTAGGTTTCATTAGGTTCAAAATTTAATTGAATACGTGCGGAATTCATCACAACAAATGATTTTCCTTGATTTCAAATCGTAGATTTCAAATTCTTTATGTCTTACGGTCCAATCGTAAATCGAAAAAATAAATATGAGTCAAAAAAACATGTTCTTCGAAACTCAGATATTTATTTAATAGAAAAAACTCCTTTTAAAACTTCACGACGTTTCAGTACACATGCGTACCTTTTTCAAAGGTTCTTAAACCTGAGTTGATGGTAGTTTAAATAGTCAAACAGATCAATTTTCAGTCAAAAAAAAAGGAAAATTTCAGTCAATAGTTTTAAGAAAATTAATTAAAATTTAGTCATTTTTTGAAGTCTCAAAAAATTTTTTTTGAGACTTCAATCGATTACACTACATTTTTTAAAATTGTACGAGCAAAACAAAATTGGCGTAGGTTAGGACGGACGAACAGAAATTGACAAAATTTTTTGAGACTTCAAAAAAATGACTAAATTTTAATTCATTTTCTTAAAACTATTGACTGAAATGTTTCTTTTTTTGACTGAAAATTGATCTGTTTGACTATTTAAACTACCATCAACTCAGGTTTAAGAACTTTTGAAAAAGGTACGCATGTGTACTGAAACGTCGTGAAGTTTTAAAAGGAGTTTTTTCTAATAAATAAATATCTGAGTTTCGAAGAACATGTTTTTTTGACTCATATTTATTTTTTCGATTTACGATTGGACCTTAAGATATAAAGAATTTGAAATCTACGATTTGAAATCAATAAATATCAACGGTCGAAGAAAGGATTGATTTGTTTCATCAAATCATTTTACAAATGATTTTCCTTCCATAAGCACACACATTTTTATATTCTCTCCTTCCTGAAACGTTGTTAATAATGGCCACATATTTCAGTGATTTTGGTCAAATTTTTCATTTAATAGCCTGAAAAAAGTTTATTTTTGGTCTTTATATCCAGTTGTCATTTTCATAATTTCATCAAATCTTATGTAACCGCATGGACGTTTTTCGACATTTTAGCATATCAAAGAATAAGAGTTTATTTTTAATCAACGAATTGTTTTAAATTTTGAGTTCGAAATGCTAAAATTAAAAAATTATTAAATTTAAATGTAAGCAGTTTAGAAACCTGAATTTTAAAATGCTGTTTTTGAAGTCTACATTTTTACTAATTTAAATTAAATCGTAACACGATTAAAAATGTATATTTATCATACTTAAATTTCACAAAGCATAATTTTAAATTAAACAAAGTTAAATGCTTCTGAATCCGTATTGTATAATTTCAAATGCTTTATTCATAAAAAGTTTCTATAAGGCTTGTCATTTTTACATATATTAATGAAGGTTTGAGCGTGAAATCGCTGTTTTAAATGTTTTAATTAAATATTTAGAACGCTCAGTGATCAGAAAACTTCCACTTCGATTGGTTTAATTTGCAAATTAGTCTTAAATACTTTATATAACCAAATTTTCAACTTCAAAACCTAAACTTGGAATTTTGTTGACTAGTGTGAAAAAAGACAATTTGTTCCGACAACGGCTAATCTTTCGCAAAATTTAACAAGCTTACTAGAAGTTTGAAGAAATATTTTTATCTCAATTCTGGACAGAGTTTTCACTTTTGCAAGACAAAGTTTTCTTTAATAGGTTATTTGGTTACTGGTTCGATACTATCCTTTGGTTTTAATTTTGCACGTTTTCATTTTTTACAAATATGATTTTAAATTAAGTATTGCTTAAGGCAAAGAATGTGTAATCTTAAGTCAAATTGAAATATGATACTTCTAAAGGTTTATTCGGGAACCAGCACCTATTAAATTTGCTATCCGGAAGGTAATTTTAAAGTTTGAAATAGCCGTGCGGAAAGTTTGAATTAGCCCCCGCGAGGGCCATTTTAATTTTCGAGATCATTTTAAAATTTTATAAAATTTATTTTAATTCCGGAAATGTTCACCGCGACCAAGGGTGGCGCTGGATGTACTTTTAGGCCAGAAATTATTTAAATGTATGACGAAAATGTCGCAAAAGTAAAACTTTCTGCTTTTTAAATGATTAAAATAGACTTTTTCGATTTTTTTGCTCAATGATTAAGTTTTAAGACATTTAGACTGAAAATTTACCAAGGTTTTACTTTGTGATGAGCGGGAATAATAGGGTATAAAAGTATTGTTTTTGGATGGAATTAAAAAAAAGTGCAAGATTATACCGTAATAAATAACAAGAAAATAATGAAGATCTAAAAAAGAGGTTTTTTGAGAACTTATTCCAAAGTAAAGGCATGTAATTAGTGCAAAGATTTTTGGCTTTGATGATATTCTTACGGAGCATTCGATGCTTGGGAAGGATGGATCTGTTATTATATGAACGGTAGATATTTGTATTATTTTTCAACTTCTTCAATTAATATTGATAAAATAATTTATTGAAGTTGTAATAACAACATTTTTAAACAGCATAATTTAAAGTAATTTAAATTATTTTCAAAGATAGAAATATTTTTAGTGTTCCTCGAAAATAATTAATAAAATTGATAAAAAAATCGAACTTTTTTTGTGCAAATTATTTGTGATATGAATTTTAAATAATATTAATGAAACAATTTATGAAAGTTGTTATCAAAAAATTTAAAAACAGTTTCAATTCATCGGAATTGTCTTTAAAGGTCGCAATATTTTTTTTCATGCTGAAAATAATTGATTTCATTACAATTGTTTTTAAAGATCGCAAGATTTTTGTTCAATTAAAAAATAAGTAATCAAAAAAGCGTTGCACTTTCAGAGAAATTTAAATTTTCTTCAAGATAAAGAGCATGAATCTCATTGAAAATATGCAATAGGTCCGTAGGTCCGTAGGCCCCTGCGAGGGCCCAGCTAGGTTTTTCCACAATGGTAGCTTTTGAGGGGCCTCTAGAGGGCCACTATTCAAAAGTGACCAAGCAAATATATGCGAATATATTTTACAAATTAAAACTATTTTCACAGTATCTAAAGTTTGAATTTAACGCAGTCAAATTTTTACCATCAGATTCTGCACAATGCTATAATTTAAATTTGATTGAAAAAACAATATTTGTTTTTAATGTTATAAATTATTGTATATTGAGAATATTATTGTTTAGGGTTTAGAAAGCTTATTTAACTACCTTGTATAGAGGTTTCTACTGCCGTTTTATTATGTAGAGTTTATTTAAATTCAACAAATTTAAATATTATTTTGTGCAGACTTTTATAAAAATAAGGTATTTAGCGGAAAAAAATGTTCTATAATTTTTCGAAGTCCGGTTAAAATATTTCAGAATTGACTTATGAAACACCCTATTAATTACACAGAGAATTATTTTAATTCATTAACCCTCTCAGCCTAGAATTCAATATCTTTGGTTTTAATGAACGCATCGCGATTTTTATTTTATTTTATTTATAGCTGAAAGTATCCCAAAAATGAATACTGTAAAATTAATAAGACAAATTACTATATTAAATATTTACTATAAATACTACTATAAGTATTACTATAAATATTTTCACAAAACTGAAACAACTATATAGCAAGCCGAAAATATCATCCGGATATAATACACCCAGTCGAGGCTCAGAGGGTTAATAATTTTCTGAACTTATATTAAAAGCTTGAAAATATATATTTTTCACATTACCTGCATTATAACAAATAAAAATGTTCGAATTGCGGAAAACAAGTCGTTCTTTAAGGGCCAAACACCCATTGGCCATGCGAGCCTTTCGATATTTTTTAGCTGATTCGAGAGTTTCTTAGTTGGCATGACACTTTCCATATTTTCTCAGGAGCAAGGCTCTTTTCCTCTCGAAGACAATCCGTCAACTGAACTGCG
>NC_046662.1:57078549-57093085 GCF_010883055.1 Belonocnema kinseyi | reverse complement strand
CCATACCTGTTATTACGTTCGATTGAAAGAAACACATACTGCAGTGTCGCATATTATAGATATCTCCCGAGGCAATATCCTAAAACTCTCTCCGTGCTCTGTCAAATCGAGTTCGCGCCGATGATTTTAGGGTATTGAGCGAGCACACAGCAAGGTTTCAAAAAAAATATTCAATGTTTCACAAGTGCTTGCTAAAGCCTCTTTAATACTCGCGGAAGCCTACTTATTTCCGAATAAGTACAAAAAAGTGTACAAACGTACAAAGCAAAAAAGTACAAAAGTACAAAAATGTAACAAAAATATTAATTTAGTACCAAAGAAGAAATTTTTTTATTAAATTTCAAGAGTTCGGAACCTAAAAGTTAAATTTAAACCAAAAAGTTTAATTTTTAATGAAAAATATAAATTTACTAACAAAAAAGACATAATTTTAGTGAAATTGAATAGGTTTGAACTAAAAAGTTAATACTAAAAAAACTAGGTAACTAAAGGTAAGGTAACTAAAAAAATGAAATCTCAAAGCTTCGGAAAACTTCGGTGGTCTTTATTTAACTTTCGATACACATTTGAAAGAAACTGGCGATTTTAATGTTTCGCGTTATTCTTAATTTAATGCATGCGTAGATTTTGAGGTTATATTTATTCAGGTCTATAAAATATGGATATTATTGCTATCATATTAGATAGGTATTACACACACGCGCATATATATATATATATTAATGTTGATATTATAATTACAAAATATTATAATAACATTAATGACTGATTGACTAACTTTAAATGGAAATAGTTAAACGTTCAACTAAAATAATTTGTTTTCTGCAAAAATAAATGAATTTTGAATAAAATACAGAAATTAAAATTAAATTTTCTTAAATTTTTGTTCTAGAAAATAGTTAAATTTTTCAATAAAAGGTTACATTTTCATCAAGAAAGCTAAATTGTATACTAAAAAAGGCAGTTTTGATAAAATACATAAATAAATATAATTTTTAAAAATCAATTAAGAAAGATAACTTTTCAATGAAACATAGAGTAGTTAATACATAATAGAATAGTCAATATCAAAAACAAAAATAATTTTCAACAAAATATTTAAATTTTCAAGAAACACATTTTTTGAAATAAATTGATGAATCATCAACCAAAAAAAAACTAAATTTTTAACAATATAGTTCGACTTTCAACCAGAAAAAGTGGAAAAAATCGTTAACATTCTTCGAAATCGCTTTAAATTATTAAAATTAATAAAGCATTCCTTGGAATTTTTTAGAACATCCTAAGATATTTCGCATCCTTTAAAATCTCATACTAAATTATTGAAATCAATTGAAAATTCCGTGGAATCTATTGAAATATCCTAAGATATATCAAATCCTTTAAAATCACATATCAAATTACTGTAAAAAACGTTACAAATCTTTGGAATCTTTTAAAATTCTCTCAAATTTTTCAAATCCTTCAAAATATTTTGAAATACCTAGAACTTTTTTAAAAATATTTCTAAAGTTTTCATACAAAAGTTTTCGATCAGTTAGCTCATATTTCTATTAAAGAAATTGATTTTTAATTAAAATGATGAATATTATACCAAAACAAATTAATTTTAAACAAAAAAGTTTAACTTTTAACCGATGAATTGTATTGCGTAATACTGGAATTTTTAACCGAAAAGAAGAATTTTAAAGAAAACAAATTTTATCCAAATTATTAAATTTCTAACAAGAAACGATCAATTTTCAACCAAAAATGTACATTCAAAATTTAGGTAGAATTAATTAATTTTCAACCATAAAGATTAATTTTCTACCAAAAAGGCAAATTTTTCACAAAGTGAATAAATTTTCAAACAACTAGTTTAATTTCTTAATAAATAAAAAAATATTAAGAAATGCAATCATAAATTTTGATTTAATTAGAGTAAACTGAGATAGTCTGGAAAGTCTGTGATGATAGAAAAAGTAGAGATCACTTTTCTAAACTGATCCAATTAATTAAAATAAAGAAAATTGGAATTTTACTGCGGTTAGAAGTAAATTCCAGTCAAGTCGCTACCTTCATTCGATTTATAAGACTTACAGAAATTCAAGTTGAATTGCAATGAATTTAAAAAAATTGTAAAAAAGGTTTAAAATTCCATTGATGTCAATAAAATTAATTTTAAAGGGAGATAAGAAACACGAAAAGAACTCAGTTATTGTGAACTGAATAAATTAAAAAATATTTTCAAAAATTTAGAAAATCTAAGGATATTTGAAAAGCAAAAATGTCATTGAATAGAATTGTGTAAATTTAGAAAAATTCAGATGAATTAAACAAATTCAGGTTGAATTAATAAGAATTTTTGGACAATTCAAAATCCCTTCAAATTTAATGAAATCTGATATTTCCTGCAATCGTGGAAAATTTATTTAAACATTTTGAGGGCTTAATCCCTTAAAATTATTTAAACCAATTCAAAATTGCTTGGAAGTTTTTTAATTTTCGTAGAACTGTACACATTCTGTGAAATCCCTTGAAATTTCTTAAAAATGCCTTGGAATTTTTAAAAATAGCCTAAAATATTTCAAAACCTTTGAATCCCCATTAAGTTACTACAATCATTTGAAAATACCTTGGAATATTTTTAAATACTTTGAAATATTTCGAATCCCTTAAATTCTTTTGAAATTTCTTTCAATTTATTAAAGCTCTTTTAAAAAAACTCGGAATTTTAAAAATAACTTTTAAAATCCTTTGGAATCATTTTCAAATATTAAAATTCAGTAAAAAGCCCTTTGAATTTTTTAACTTTCATACAATTATATACACCCTTCGAAATCTTTGAAAATCCTGGAAAATTTTTAAATTTCTTCTTTTTTGGTTGAAAATATCCATTTTTAACAAAAGCGAACTAACTTAATTTCAATATATTCCAGGCAAACTTATCGTTCATTTGCGTCCCGGAATTTATTTTATTTCAAGGACTAAAGCACTCAAATGGGATCACCGATACGAGGAGCAGGATCATTCAGAGGGATCTTTACGTTTCGGCACGCACAGAATCCGAAAATCATAAAATTTTGTCGGTGTGTGTCATTCTGTATGTATGCCTGTACGTATGGTTACCTGAATGTTGTAGCCACGCTAAGTTTTGAAGATTTGTCCAATCGAGTCCGGATTTGATACACTTCTGAAGGTCCCAAAAATGAAGGTTAAGTTCGTTAATCAGATATTTCCAACCAAAATTAAAAAATTGAGATCATTTTTAAATTTCAAAAATTTTTTTCTACAAATTTTATAAATTTTTTCAAAGTTTCTTATAGATGGGTAAAAGACTTGCAAGTTATCCAAATAAAATTTTTATTTTCAATGAAAATTATAAAAGTGATGTACTTTTGAAAATTTTGAAAAAGTTCAGAAAAACATAAACAAATATTTTTCTACAAGATTAGGAAATTTCATTCAAAATCATCATTAGATATCGAATATATTTAAAAACTATGTCAGGTCAATTTTTCGATCAGACAAAAAATCAAAAAGTTTGAGCTCATTTAAAATTTGAATACATTTTTTTTATGAGTTTCACAAATTTTTGTCAAATTTTCTGGTGTGCGTCAAAAGGACGTGCAAATCATCCTGATGATATTTTTAAATTCGATAAAACTTCAAAAAGTTATATGATTTTCAGCAGTTTGCAAATTTTCAAAGAAAGGAAAAAAAAGTTTTTTAATGGATTAAGAAATATCAATGCAAATTTCTACTAGATATAAAATATATGTTTTTCGAAACTATTATCATGAAATTTATTAATTAGACAAAACTTCTAAAAGTTAGATCATTTTAAAAAATATGCAATTTTGGTTTTTTAAGAGATCCAAAAGTTTAAAGCGTTGTTTTTAGTAGATTTTAATAAGATTTACAAACTATCTTAATGAAGTTTTTTAATTGGAGACAAGTAATCGAGCGCGAAGCGCGAGTTTCAGGATGAGAATGTAATCGTCAAAGCCGTAGGCGCTTTGAGAACTTTCTTTAAAAACAAATAGAAAACAATTTAAGTTACTATTTATGGTTGTAATTCCTCAGAAGTTTAAACAACATATTTCGATTTAATGGAAGCTTCTAATGTGTCCCCTAAGGGTTTACATGTTATTTACTTAAATAACACGTTCGTTCCGCAACACTGCTCCGACCCCGGTTGCTGATCAATCTCTCTAGCAATCACCCCAAGTGAAGATCCTCACAAAGTCGTTATGTAAGGTTCCCCACTTGGGCCTATTAGTATCCAAGGTCTTTTGTTTCAGGCGTCATTCACTCTATTGACACTCTTTTTAATAACTATTTACCGCCATACTTTTCTGTCCTGGCACACTTCTCGAGCTTCTTTTACAATTTTGAATAGGTATATTGTGTTTACAATATGTACGCCTTTTGACTAGTGCCACCTAGCCCCCCTTACCACGCCTGAGTAAAAAACTATTTGACACCTAAATAGTTTTCGGGCTAGAAAATTATTTTGAAAACTGAAGACTTTCTTAGCCAGTATGAAATCTGCAGTATGTTTGTAAAAACAATTATTTCAATCATACTTTGCATGCATGTGATTCATTGGAAGAAATAAGTCTAGGGGAAAGATATGCATACGGAATCTAAAAAGTTAAAACTTGTATAGATGCTCAATTTTAAATTAACTGTGAGCGCCTTTCCCCTATGAAATAAAACCGCTATGATTTCAAAATACTGTGGTTTACAGCAGAAAAAAAAACAACATTGCATGCATGTGATAATGAATATTTTAATGGAAAAACAACCTGTCACACTTTGCATGTGTGTGACTTATTTAAGGTGTCACGGGGGTCACATCCAGAATTGTCAATATTACGTGAATTCGAGTCGAAACTGAAAATTTCAGTTTACAGTCAAAATATACGATTAAATAATTACTTTTTAAGTATTGACCCATAATTCTGTTTTAAAGGGTGCCAAAAAACCCATAATTAAAGAATGGGGGTTTGCGAATTTTTGTCTCTAATTATAATTTTTTTGCCGGTTTTTAAAAACCAAATTGTTTCGAATACATAAAGCTTAACTTTCTGTTTATAATTAGATGTTTAAATAACTCTTTTGAGAATTTTTTTTTTTTTTTTGAAAGGTCTCAGAATAGTGTTGGAATTTCGCGGCTTATTCCGAATTTTTCAACTTTTCAGTTAGAGTGAGGCAATAATATTGTTAATTTGACATAAATAATGGTTTAAATCATTGCAATTCTGTTTTAAAACTTTTTAATTAAAGGCAGGTAATAATTGATGCTAGTGCACAAACATACTTGTTTTAACAATTTATTATTTGTTATAGCTATTTTCTCTTATTATAATGCTAATAAGCACCACATAGTAAAAGTGAAGAATGTATCAAATTTGTTTTTTACTTCATAAAAATATATTTACAAAAAAGAAAAAAAATGCTTTAAAAAATGTTTCTGAAGTTCATTTATAATTTTTTTATAACTAAAACCCCAAATAAAAGTAACAAATTTCAGGAAAAAATAGATAAATGAAGCTTTTTCTGAAATTTGTATATTTTTGTTCACTGCTTACTTAGTAGTTTAATAATTAATGCGAGTGAATAAACATCATGTTTTAAACTATTATTTATAACTATCTTCTCTTGAATAATTGCTAGAAACTCGCGGTTTTTGTATAAGATTAAATAATTATAAACAACAATAAATTGTTTAAATAGCTAGATTTGTTAGCTTGCATTAATTATTAGGTCACTAAGTAAAAAGTGGCTAAAAAGTTTAAAAATTATTTAAAAAACGACAATTGTGTATTAACTAACCCTAAGTGAAAAGTTGACATTATGGTAATTATTACTTCACTTTTATGGAAAAAATGTCACAAAAACTGCGACTTTCTAGCATTATTATAAGATGATATTATTATAAAAAATAATAAATGGTTTGAAAAATTATTTCTGTCAAGTTTAATTGATTATTTCCCAGCTCTAATGAAAAACTTACAAAATTCGAAAAAGACGAGACTTTGTAACTCTATTATAAGAGAAAATTGCTAATAACAATAACAAACAGCTTGAACAATTTATTTTAACTTATTAGTGGAAATTAGTATCTTATATATTAGAAACAATATATAAATATATTTGAAAAAACACAAAAAATAAGAATTACTGAGAAAAACTCGAGAAACACCATTTTTCACTTATAGTGACTTTGCGAGACTCTACAAAATAGGCTTACGGGGACGAAATTAAAAAAATAATGTTTGATTTTTATTTCATGGCTAATTGGAATGAGAAATGACGAGACTACTCGATATACCTAACATTGACTATTCTGTCCAAAATTTACAAAAGCGTCTTTTTTGTGAGATATACAATTTAACTTTTTGGGGCTTCCGAAACTCATCCAATCCGAAATTCATGAATTTGTTTTTAAATTCCAACAAATTTGGAATTGACATGAATGAATATTCAAAGAAAAAAATTTACCAGTGCATGATGGTACCACCCTACGTGACAACCTTCATTTGATAAATTCCTTATTCCTGATTATCGATGAAATTTGAAATCCAGAAAATAAAACAGGTTGCCAAAAATTTCGAATTTCTCGATCTATTTATGAGAAAAGGTTATCGTGAATAACTTGAAAATTTTGGCTTGTAGGGAAGCGTAAATGTCTAGCAAATACATTGTTTATGTGGTTGTAAATAAATAATGGCTCGACATACCAGAATATATTACGAGAGTGAAATTTTTCATCTTTTTATCTCCTTAATTATCCAATAAAAACGTTGCCACAATTTTCCGTCCTAAACGCATGAGTACTGTGTGCCCTCCTATTATTTCTTGCATATTTTAAATAATAAAACAATATTTTAATTATTTACAATATTCACACAGTTGAATATTAGTTATTTAATTATATAAATATATTTATAATTAAAAAAGGCATAGACGAGGTAGCAAAACATTAAAATTTTGTATTCTGATGTAATGAAATTTGAATATACCGCCAAATTATCTAAAATGGAGTTGAGATCGTAGGTTATGTTCACTTTTGAACGGAATTGTGCATGAGAAAAGTTCTAAATCCAAAAGTCGAACTCTAGCACCACCTGTCGCCTGAATTAACAAAAATACAGCTACCGACACAGCAGGTGTTACCGATGAAGTAGAACATATTTACCATCAATTACTATTTTTATAAAAAAAAAATTCTTTCACAACTCCACACAAGGATATACACCTTCCTTTTGCGTTAATTAATACACTCCCTAAAATTATTCCGCTCTTTTTTAGCTTTTATTTTTACATGTGGGAAAAAATTTCGATCCTGGAACTGATTTGATCGGTTGATTTGAGTGTCATATGCCCTTAAGTATTAATTGCTGATTTCTCAGAATGTGGAGGTAATAAGTATTAATTAATTGAAAGTGCACGTAAATAATTTGTTAGGACACATGTAAGATTCAAAAAATTGTCGACGTCTATTAAGCGGGGCTAAAGCTCTACTCTTTACTCTCTAGGAAGATTTTAATTAATTTATTACTTTTTACTCCCTAGGGAGTAAAAAGTAATTTTTACTGGAATGGAATGGAAGCTTCTAATGTGTCCCCTAAGGGTTTACATTTTTCTTATACCTTCTCTATTCCTTTACACACCCTCCACACACTTATTTGGTGGTGGAAGGGGGACCTACAGTTTAAGGTGGGTTCCGAACCACCAAGAGCAACAGCCTTAAGTACTTAGAGAAAACCTTTTTCTCTAGAGGTACCGGTCCCACGACTCTCCGGAGATGAACAACTCCCTTGCTAGGCTAGTTTTCACCGCATGGGCCACCGAGACTCTTCCAGAGTGCGAGGCGGGAATCGAACCCGCAAGCCGAAGGAGTGGGTCCAAAGCCTACGCTTTAGCCCCCAGGACCATCGTCCCACTTCAAGTAATTTTTACTGTAAACACTGCAAGGAAATTTTGGTTTCAGATAATACAATTTTGCGGTAACTTACGGAAAGATACCATGTATAATTGATCATATTGCCGGAAATGTTGAAAAATTCCCATAAATTTATAAAAATTTTAAAATTGAATTTTGGGTACTTTATTTTCAGTTTCCATGTATTACCTATAATATTACTATTAATGACAAAAAAATATATGGTAAGTTACCCTATTTAAATGAAAAATTAGCATAGATGACCGAAAATTTCAATTAATTTCTGGAAACGTATAAAAATGTTTCAAATTAAATTTTGAGTAATTTATGGTAAATTACTGTGTCTACCTGTAAAATTAACATGAGTGAAAAAAATTTTCGCAAATCTTCAAACATTATTGATTGAATTTTGGGTAATCTATCTTAATTAACCATACATTAACTGTGATGTTCCCATAAATTTCCGAAAATTTATAAAAATGTTTGAAAAGAAATTTTGGGTAATTTATGGTAAGTTCCCATACTTATAGTAACTGTAAAAATACTATGAATGACGGGAAATTTCCATAAATTTTCGGAAATTTGTAGAAATTAAAAAATTGAATTTTCGGTAGTTTACCTTGAGCTTCCGTAAATTAACTGTATTATTACGATAAATTACCATTTTAAAAATAAATTTCCGCAAATTTATCAAGATGTTAAAAATTGACTTTTGGGAAATTTATGGTAAGTTATCATATTTACCTGTAAAATGACCATAAATGACCGACAATGTGCATAAATTTCCGGAGATTTATGAACAATTTAAAATAAAATTTTGGGAAATTTATGGTATGTTACCATAAATTATCAAAAAATTTCAAACATTTCCGGAAATTTATAAAAATGTTTAAAATTGGATTTTATGAAATTTTTGGTAATTTATTATGTATATATGTAAAATTACTATAAATGCCCGAAAATTTCCCCAAGTTTCCGGACATTTATAAAAAATTTGAAATTGAATTTTGGATAATTTTTGTTAAGTTATGTTTGGTAATGTTTGGTTATGCTTGGTGAGTAGACAGGAAAAAATTTTATTTGATGAAAAGAAACGACGGACAGTGGACTGCATCGGGAATTTTGTATTCAAAATCACCTACAGCCTGCAATTCTGAACTTTTTTTCAAAATTTGTTTTTCGAAGTGATAAGCAATAGTTGCTTAAGAGCGTCTATTGATTAAATGTTTAAATTTATATCATTCTCTATTTGTTATATAAATAATGAAAAAAAAAACGAGACATTAGTTTATTATTATTTTTTATCTTTACTTAAATAACTCAATTAATCATATCCGCTATAAAAATAAATGTCAACGTATCTAAATAATATACATGATTAACAGGATATCGAATCTAATTGTGATAAACTAATTATATGAACAAAATATCAGCATCGCGGCAATTTTGCTGGTAATAAATATTTGTGAGGTAAAATTGCTTGATTTTATCGACAAGATCATATTTTATCATAAAAATTTTGTTCCCGGTATTATTTGCTTATTTTATAAACAAATGTATAGTTCAGGCATTTATTCGCCGAAAGTAATTGTTTTTTCTCTCTAATCGTCTTCAGATTACATTAGTGGTGATTTTCACTGATGCAGATTTATCATTCGATATTATTTGTTTTTGCACAAATAAATCCTATGAACAAATTGTCTAATTGTTTTCAAATTACATAAGTAGTAATGTAGAGTGACGAAGAATTCCCCATCGATATTATTTGTTTATTTTATAGAAAAGTTTTTTCAACAAATTTGAAAAACAAATGCATAACTTGAACATTTATAGACCGAAATTAACCGTTCTAATTTCTAATCAACTTTAAATTATATAAGTGGTGACTTTTAGTGATGGAGACTTGTCATTCAATATTATTTGCTTACTTTACAAACAAATTCTATGAATAAATGCATAGTTTCGCAATTTATTGGGAGAAAGTAACTGTTTTTCATTCTTAACCCCTTTAAATTATATTAGTAATGGAGTTTAGTTATGAATAATTGTAATTCGATATTATTTGCTTACTCTATAAATAAATTTTATAAACAAGTTGAATAATTTTTTTATTTATTGACAGAAAGTAATCATTTTTCATTCGATATTATTTCTTTATTTTATGGAAAAATTCATAGTTTGGCTATTCGTAGACAGGAAGTAATCTTTCTTTTATTATTGTCTTGAAATAATATCACTGAAAATTTTTTGTGATGTTCCAGCGAAATTAACTTCCAAGCTGATCAATAAATGGCTAAACTATGAATTTATTTACGAAATAAACAAATAATATCGAATAACAAAATCTCATCACTCAGCATCACTACTAATATGATTTTAAGGTGATAAGAACAAAAATTAATTTAGATCTATAAATAGATAAACAATGCATTTGTTTATGAAATTTGTTGCAAAAAAAATTTCGATTGACAATTCGCCGTAACTAAACGCCCCTACGTGTGTAATTTGAAGATGATGAGATAAAAATACGGTCACTTTCTCTCTATAAATGACCAGACCTTGCATTTGTTTCTAAAATTTCTTTATAAAATTAACAAATAATAATGCATGGCCAATATTTATCACTAAGTATTACCACTAATATAATTTAAAGGTACTAAAAAAGAAAAACGATTACTTTCAGTGAATAAATGCCTAAGACATGCACTTTCTATATAATTTGTTTATGAAATAACTAAAATTATAACAGCTAACAAACTTCTATGGCCAAATATATGATCTTTTTACAGCAAATGTGATCCTGTTGATAAAATGAAGCAATTTCAACTTTCAAATATAGTTTGCAAGCAAGATTAGGTATAGGCTTTTGTAGATCATTTTTACTAAAATTACTAAAATTTGAAATACGGCTCATGCAAATAATAATCATTCAATAATAAAGACCTAAAACGACTAAAACCAATGAGCTGAAAAAGAGCTGCACGAGAAGAATTCCATTGAAAGAATTCTCAAGTTGTTGAGACACATTAATAAGATGCTTGTGTCTATTAATTAAAATATGAAGACTTTTACAAAGTTGAATTCCATCACCAATCATCCCGAATTCAGGCAGGTCATTTCTTAAAATTTCAAATTGTCCACAGGCATGCATAGCAAGTCCAAGGAGGAAACCTCAGTACCACACAATTTCCAATTGTGGTGTATATCAGCTGAACACTCTGGAAGGCATAAACCCATTTATTAGTCGTCAACGACATATTTTTATAAACGCAAATTAATTGGCAGTGGATTTTGAGGCAGACTGACATTTTCAAATTTGGATTGATCAGCCAACAAAAGTGGCAGATTTGCAATAATCATAGTTGTTTTGACAAAACATGCAAAAGACATTTCTCCAATGTTGACAGATCTGCCTGTATGCGCGTAAGATCTCATGATTTTCATTGAATTTTCATTTTCATTTGATACCTAATTTTTAATTGCTGAAGATATGATAAGGTATATTTTGCTCTGATGGATTCTAAGCATGACTATTTTTAAGAGGCATATTACGGCACATGATAAAGTTCCTATGAGGTCTATTTTTAAATTCATTGTACTGCAATCCTGGCATATTTCAATTAATAAACTCATCACCAAGTTAATCTAAAGAAGAAAATTTAATTAATGAGATTCATTCGATTAATTTGTGCATAATATGAATATCTCATTCATAAATATGTATGGCTGTTTTAATAACTTATAATTGCCACGCATAGTTTCTCTGAGTATGCCTCTTCACCACACCTATTTTGCTTAACCACTTCCGCATCTCAGACTACACTTATTTTTCATCACGCCTTTTGCCACGCCTATTTCAGGCGACGCCCCTTCATCGTGTCCTTCTTCGATTTTCGACCCTCAGCCACACCTTTGGCCACGTGGATGTTTAAGAAACCAAAGCATCTAAATACCCCTGCTTTTCGGTAAATTTCCACTGAATTTCCTGAATCGCCGGACACTTGTGCGAATTGTGCTGGAAACCATCCCGCTAATTACAGAGGCAGTTCTGCGTTTAAGAAAGCTTCCAGGAAACCTATAATTAATAAATCAAAAACTGATAATACGCGTAAGGATACGGT
The DNA here is from genome assembly GCF_010883055.1 of Belonocnema kinseyi. Lineage (NCBI taxonomy): Eukaryota > Metazoa > Arthropoda > Insecta > Hymenoptera > Cynipidae > Belonocnema > Belonocnema kinseyi. The sequence continues at coordinate 57,081,028 of NC_046662.1, read as the reverse complement.
ACCTATTAAACCACCTGTTCAGACCACCCAAAAAGATAACTATACACGTCAATACACCACTCAAGTCAGTACCCAGCCGCAGAAAAAATTAACACTTTACAGCACTGTTGTCATCTCTACTTCCGAAGCACATACGATCAAACCTCAAACTATTCAACCACCCAAAACTCCGAAAGTTACTAGCAGTCGTGCTAACGCACCTATCGCCAAAGAAGTTCCAGGCACCCTAAAAATAATTTTTTTGGAATGCTCAGGGTATCCTTAAAAAAAGACACGAACTAGCCACTTACCTTCATACAAATAAAATCACAATTTGCTTGCTCAGCGAAACTTTACTTCGCGAATCCTTAAATATCAATCTGGTCCGTGGCTACAAATTATACCGGAATAACACTAATAGAGGTACCGCGATCCTAATCCAAGAAAACATCGACCACCATGAACTAATAATTCCTGAACGGGAAACCATATGCCATCGTCTCGCTCTACCAGACTCCCTCTCGTGAATTTACAAAAAATGACTACAGAAAAATATTTAAACTATCCCCCTCGGTAATCGCTGCAAGGGACCTGAATGCTAAGCACTTGGCTTGGAATAGCAGAACAACAAACAAAATTGGAAAACAATTGTTTGAATTCATAAACGACAAACACCTGGCCATCTCTGCACCAGACTCGCATACATTTTTCGCTCACAACACTAAACGTAAACCTGATCTTATTGACCTTGCAATTACCAAAAATAATTTTTACAACCACGAAACTCTCACTATTGATGAATTAGACTCAGATCATCGCCCAGTTCTCTTGAGCCTTTACACTAACTCTGAAAAGGCCCCGGTAACACCTCAGTATAACTTCGTAAAAGCAAATTGGCAAACATTCAATTCCACTCTAGAAATTGAAATTAACTTTGAACCAGCGCTAACAAACTCTACACACATTGACGAAGCCATAACTAATTTAACCTTATCGCTACCCGTAATAAATTGTGCCAAACGCATCGAAAAAATAAAAGCTGCATTCTCAAAAATACAATTGATCACTTGCGTAAAACAATAGCCTATAAGGAATTAACAAAACATATTAAAAATACTAAAAATAGGAAAGTACCCGACCCTGAATCAATTTCAAACTTAGTCCTCAAAAAGCTTCCTATCTCGTGGCTAATTCACCTTGCACTTATCTTCAATGCCTGTATTCGACAAAGCTATTTTCCTGAAACTTGGAAAATGACTCATATTCTGTTTTATCAGAAAAAAGGTAAGGATCCATATTATCCAACCAGCTACAGACCAATTAGTCTACTAAATACTATGAGCAAAGTTTTTGAAAAAATAATACTCACTCGCGTAAATTACCACCTCGAGAAAAATAGCATCCTTAAATCACAACAATACGGTTTTAGAAAAGGTCACTCTACCCAACACATGATACTTAAACTCACCGAAATCATTAGTTTAAATTTCAATCGAAGAAAGCAAACTGGAGCTGTTTTCCTCGATGTAAGAAAAGCTTTTGATAGTGTCTGGATGCAGGATTGCCCAGAAAATTTAATAAATTATAATTTCCCAAAAGGACTCATCCTCTTTATAAACTCTTATCTTTCTAACAGAAAATTCTCAGTCAAAATAAGCCAGACACTTTCAAAAGAGAAACCCATCTGAGCGGGTGTGCCCCAAGGCAGTATTTTAGGTCCGATATTCTTCATTATCTACGTGAACGACATCCCTGAGGTCCCTGAAGTTACAATTGGATTATATGCAGATGACACCGCACTATTTACTTCCTCTTGGTCAGTCCCGAAAATCTTAAAATTACTTAACCAAGCTCTTGAAATCATTAAGGCATGGGCTAAGCTTTGGAGAATAAAAATTAATATAGCAAAGTCAGAATCAATTCTTTTCTCAGTCGGAAAACCTGTCAAAATAGATCCACCAAAAATGTTTAACGAACCAATAAAATGGAAAAATTTCGTTAAATACCTAGGGGGTAAACTTCATAAACGTGTAAATTGGAAGCAGCATATCCACGAAAATAAAGGGAAAGCTCTCGGGGTTATCTCGCGTTTAAGCCCTATTATTAATAGACACTCGAGTCTAAAACCTGAATATGGAATCCTAGTTTACAAAATGTTTATCCGACCAATCATAAACTACGCCTGTACAATATGGGGTGGTGCGTCAAAAGGTAGCATCAATCAGATACAGATTATACAAAATAAATTCCTCAGACGCATCATAAAAACACCTATATATACCAAGAACTCTGTCCTACATAGAGAATTTCAATTACCTTATATTACAGAGTATATCAAAGAAACAGCGACTAAATTCTATGAATCAGCATCATCATCACCTTTTAAACATACTAGGCGGTCTGATAAGTACCTGAAAATTCTAAGAGATAGCATTAGTATTCACTAATGTGAACCATTTTCGTCGAGCTTGATCCTTCAAATGACGCCTGTCAAAACTTC
>NC_046662.1:57071849-57078449 GCF_010883055.1 Belonocnema kinseyi | reverse complement strand
CCCAGCGACTATTACTTGTTCCCTAACCTGAAGAGATGGCTTACCGGTAAGCGTTTTTACTCAAATGAGGAGCTCATAGCTGAAACTGAGGCGTATTTTGGAAACCTATCGATCGAGTACTTTTCGGACGGTATCAAAAAGTTAGAAAATCGTTGGACACGCTGTATGGACCTAAAAGGAGAGTATGTTGAAAAATAAAACCGACTTTGGCCAAAACCCGTCTCCGTGTTTCATTTTTCAGGGGCTTATCAGACTGCCTAGTATCTCCTCTCTTGGGAAATATGATTTTGATCCGCTTCGCAAGCACGCGATGCCAAAAGACTTCCTCATGAAATAAATCTAACAACGAATTTCATTTCTCGACCCCTCTACCCCTTCCCCCTCTTCTTCTTTACTTTTCTTTCATAAAATAAATTATCAGATTTTGTGGTTTTTCCCGTATATGTGCTTTTTTCCCACACATAACAAACGTCACTCTTAAATCAAGTCATGTCAAATTTCTCACAGATTGTGTAATAATGCCCAAACGGGTAACGCACAACAACTTCTTCCAGTCCGATCATTCTTCGGGGAGATCACGAGAGGGGGCGATGGTTGGGGCCCCCTCAACCCCCCTTTTTTCCACCAGACACTTCTCGGGTATCCGGCTAGAACGGTGTAGCAATGGTTGCTCCCATATCCAGCTCTCGAGTACCAGTAGGTGGCATCGGGTGCTGACGATTACGTGCTACCTCGGTGATGCCCGGAGAAAACGTCAACCTGAATGTTTCCTAGCTCGCGTGATGGAGCAATGGGCGCTCCCATATCCCTCCCTCGAGTTCTAATGTGTCTCGGCATTCGTCGCCCCTAAACGCGACTCACTTCAGGCACCTTCAGATAGACAGGACATCCTTGAGCCTGGGGAAAATTTCTGGCTCAAGCGACGGAGTAATGGGCGCTCCCATAACCGTCCCTCATGTTCCAATGTGTCGCGGCATTGGGTGCCCCATTACTCGACCCATTCCAAGCACACTCCAACTCAAGCGAACCTTCGACGGGGAATCCAACTGCATTGTCGAAGCAATGGGAGCTCCCATTAGACTTTGCCGTATCGGCAAGATACGGCATAAGGTGCTTCTGAACGTGTCTCGTCGCGGAGCCCCCATAGAAGCTAGCAATAGACAGGGCCTACCTAGGCGGACCAGGTCAGACGAACGTCCCTGCACCTGTCGCGACCACCGCTTTCGTTCTAACTAGGCGTGCCCCTACCACACCCGACCGACCTGAATTCCCCGAGGTTAGGGGTACTGCGTCTAGAACCAGAGGACCACCTGTCGGGTCCATTAGACCCGTATCACCGCGTCACAGGGGGGTGGGACACCCGCACTGACCCGCTATCATGCCTAGTCTTGTAACTCACCCACACAACTCTTCTGTTTTTCCCCTGGAAACGTAGGGCGTTTCTGCAAACAGCGTAACGCCCAAATCGTCTGCGACGCCCGACCAACTGCGCTCGGGTTAACCGCTGACCCTCAATCATCTATCTATTATGTAAATTTCCACGATACCAGAGACGTGCTCCAAGCTCAAATACACCCACTCGAACACACATGTACACGCACATCCACTTACGCACACACACACGCACACATGCAATATTCTGTAAGTATCATTAATAAATGTTTATAATTTAGTTTACAAATACTCGAATTCACATAATTTCGAATGCCCACCCTGTCCCAACCTATTTCAGGACCCTGGATGGCTGAAGTTCCCGCGGAGTGACAGGGTTATTGGTTAAAAATCTATTGCTTCTAGTTAAAGATTCCACAATTTGGTAGAATATTTATAGTTTTTATTTTTTAAAAACTAACTTCCTCTTTAAAAGTTAATCTGTCTTTAAAAAACATATACTCTAGATTGAAAATTCTATTACTATTGTAGAAAATTGAAATATTTGGTTGAAAACACACTTACTGGTTAAAATTTCATGTATAAGGTTTAAAAATTGAAATGCTTCCTAGAGAATTAGCATTTATGTTTTGAAAATTAAGCAATTTGGTTCAAATCGTTCTTTTATCTTTAGTGAAAAATCTTTCCAATTTTGTGTGTGTGTGTTTTTTTTTTATTAAATCCAACTGTTTTCAATAAAAACTAAATATGTTTTGGTTGAAGTATCAACTATTACATTTTTAGTTGAAAATTCATCTTTTTGTTTAATTCAACTTTTTTTAAACTAAATTATTTTTTTGGTCAAATTTGGTTAAATCTAACTTTTTTCAATTAGAAATAAATATATGTTTTAGTTGAAATATCAACCATTACATTTTTCGTTAAAAATGTGCCTGTTTGTTTGATTCTACTGTTTCTTTTTTAATTTAAAATAAACATATTTTCTCTCTTAAGAATATCAACTATTTTATTAAAATGAAAGTTTGCCTTTTTTGTTGAAAATATAATTATTTCCTTTATAATTGAACTCGTTTATTGACAAAAACATGTTTTTTTGGTTGAATACACAATTTTGTAATTAAAAATAAATATAAGCTTCGGTTAAAATATCAACCATTCAATTTTTGGTAGAAAATTGTTCTTTTTCTTTAATTCGACTGTTTTTTATTTAAAGTTAAAATATTCTTTTTTGGAATTTTCTTCCTGTGAATAATTTTTATTCGATGATTGACAAATTTCCAAGTATTTTTAAAGTAATTTTGAATTACTTAAACAATTTTTTCTCAATGTAAATCAAGAAATTTATTTATATTTTAAGGTAAATGATGCACATAATAAATTTCAAGAGTAATACTTTGTTTTAAACATATTTGCTAATTATTAAAAATTTTTTATTAGTTAAAATAATATTGGCGTATGAATAGTGAAAAATTATTATTTTCTGAAATTAATGACGCAGTTAATGAATTTTAATATTGATACTTTTTGTGAAAGACATTTTTCAATTACTTAAACAATTAATAATTATTCATTTGCTCCTTTTCATAGGAAAGTAAAAAATTCTAGTTTTTTCTATTCTCAAACACTATGGCCCTTATTATTCGATAGTTTTTTCTCAAAGCTAGTTTTTTTTTAAACCATTTATTACAATAATAATTTTTTTTCTACAATTGGTGGAACCTACAATAAAAAAGGTTATTTTTTGGATCGATTTCGGTGACGTAATTTTCGCCATTTTTCCTCCGAAAAGTAACAATTGATTTTAATTGCTTATATAATTGCAAACTGTCTTTAAAAAATACCACTTTTAACATTCATTTGCTTGCTGCGTCATTATTTCCAGAAAATATTTAATTTTTCTGATATACCAGAAAAAATTATTGTTTAAGCAAATAAAAATTGTTCAAATAATTCCCGATATCCTAAACACTAAAATATTACTTTTATTGATGAAAAATATGTAAAAATATGGTTAATAAAAGTATTCTTTTTTACTTCCATCGAAAAAAAGTAACTGTTATCAATTTACTGGAAAACATTCTTTTTAAACAAATATTAACTTTTCAACAATTAAAAGTTAGTTTAAAAAAACTCGTGAACTTTTCACTTATTCATTAAATTATAATAATTGAAAAAAACCTACCGCCCTTAGTATGAATATTACATAAAACTGCTATTTTGAATTTTTGGGGAGAGATAATGTGTGAAATTATTTTTTGAACATTCCTTAAGTGGTGAATAAAATTAATTAACAAGATGTTAATATCAAGTACTTTTTTCGGAAACCGAGATTTTCCTGTTCGAAACTCGATTTTAATTTCCAAACCCCGGGCACGATTTAATGTTAATCGATTTAAAAAAATACGGAATTTATTTTTCCGGGTAAATATAAGGTTTAGTAATTGGTATTAATTGACTTGAAATGATTAAAAGAATTTTGAACGCACATAGAATTTAGTTTTCACATAGAAATACTGCAGTTCCACATTTTTTAAATTAATTTGGAATCAAAAAAATTCAAACGAATCTTTCTATAATTTTCTGCAATTGACAATAATTTTATTTCATTAACTTAGAACTGATATTGCATAATGGGACCACATAAGTCTTAATTTGTTGATATAATAATATATATGCTAATGTTACCAAAAAAATCGTTTAATTGGTTCATGCTGTTAGGTTGACAAAAAATAATTCAAATACAAAATACAATAAAAATCGAATTAAATTCAGATGTATCGATTGGAGCCCAATTAATTTATCAAACATGAATTCAAATTAAATAAAAATTAAATAATGTTGAGTTTCCTATATTCGTTTGATTTAACTTGTGTTGAATGTAGGAAAATGTAGCCTTAACTGATGTTACTTGTTTTTCGGAACTTATTTTAATTAAAAAATTTCCAAATCAATATGAGTGAATTGTAAACTAATTTGGATTGAATACCATTCACTTGAATTTGTTATGAATTATTTTAGTTAAATAAACCATAATTTTCTGAAGTATGCTTGAATGTTCTTTAGTTCCTCTTATTCGAATTTAGATAGACAATAAAATTTTATACAATTGCCCCTTCTATTTTTTACTATTGGTATCATAATTTTTAACTAATTTTAGATAAGCAGTATTTTTAAACAATATACGTAATCGAAGACATGGAAAACTCCTCTAAAGGAGATGATTATGATCTATAATAATAAAACAAAACAAGAAGTTAAAAGAATGCAATAAAATGCTATTAAAATTCGTATACAGATTCAGGAAATATTAAACGAAACATTATTTTTTGGTTCTATACATACGGGGCATCTTTAAGGTAATATTAAATTATTTTTTATGTCACGAGTTGCAAAGATAGATTTTTTTTATGCACTCCCTCGAAACGGGGAACAAAGAACAGGGAAGAAGTGAACCATTTCCTATTGTCGATAATGATACCCTTGTCTTCTGAATTTTTTATTGAGAGCGTTGGACAGGCAGCGAAAGGGTGAACATGAAGAATAAAAAAAGAAAATACAATGTAAGGAAGCCTCATGTCATCGGTTCCAGAAATACACCTTCATGCGTGGCTTATGAATTATTAGTCAGGTGCATCCACCTTGGACACACAAAGAAGACTAAAATTATTTTCCATTGTACTGTCATAACAGTATTATTACCTGAAAAAATACATAATCAAATATTAATTTTCACAGAAATATAGTCACAATAACTTATATATTAAAGCAGAAATTATTAAATTGGCGTTCCAATACTTACTGTTCCAGAAAATAATCAGCAAGTTCAATCTACAAGGAACGTCTCATTTGTACTTGAAGAAGAACCCGTAAATTTTAAGTAAAACGGTACTCTAATAGTTGGTCGCTTCTTCATTTCTTAACTGATGAAATTCAATTTTATATAGTAATGAAATTTATTATAATTAATATATTGCCATTAAATACTTTCTGATCCTCTCTGACCTCTAGAAGCATAAAGTGCATGGAGATTGTAGAAGGTATTTTTTCGTGGACCGAAGAAAACCGCTTGTGGATTTTGAGTTTATAAGAACACGCAGAAAACTGTTTGGTTAAATAAATAAATTTTTTGTTGGTTTAACCATAGCATATGGTTATTACATAGAAAACAAAATATTTGGTTGACTCAAACTTTTTTCTTGCTTTAATCAAACCTTTTTGTACATTGAATATTTGTTTGATTAAAAAAAATGTATTTAGTCAATCAAATATTTTCTTAAATCAACCTAAATTGGTTTGGTTCCACCCAATTTTCATGCATATCCAAGAAAACAGTTTTTTTCGTTTAAGGCATTTTTTCTGACACAAGCATCTTCATTCCGAAGAGGCTCATCTTTTTCCTTTTCTGACGAAAAATATTATTTATACACCCTTTCGTTAGTTAGAGATATCGATAATACTATACTGTATTTTTGAGAAACGTTTTTGATTAAAAAAATCTTTTATTTAGTTTAATTAATCGTTTTTGTTTTGTTTTACAATTTTAATGATAAGGAATGACCTTCAGGATTTTTTTTTAAAACAGGTTGCAAGTAACGAAGTCCGTTTCTCTATCTAATGCGTAAAGTGCTTTAATCTAGCAGACTGTGCTATAAATATATTGGCACATGCGCACTTTGAAAAATATATATTTTACGCATTGAGTCAATCAGGTTTCACAGTGGAATAAAAAGAACGTACAGAGAGTACTTTTTCATTCATAAAACTTATACTTTTTAATAAAAATAGGATATGGACAAGAAGTTATAAGAGCAAATTGATTTTTTAACACTAGAGAAAACTCTTTTTCGCTTTTCTGAATTAATTTCATTTACAAAATCTGCCCGCCCCACGGGCACATTCTCATCATGCGCTATGCGCGCGGCTCAAAAGTTTGAGCGCGCCTAGGGCGCACGCTGGATGAATTTCGTGCTTCGCGCTCGGACATACTTACATCTCGCGCTTCGCGCTCAGATATTTGTTCTTTGCATTTGGAATGCTTGAATTAAACTTTATCAAAAAGATCTCTTTTAGATAACAGCATTTTTATGCATCTTCATATTATAAATTACACAGGCCAACAATTCTCAGAACCAGAGACCAGACCTACTATACCCGAAGGTTTTTGCTGCGCTGAATCCGAATCTGACCTCAGAAAAATTTCATCACCCT
>NC_046662.1:57059882-57071749 GCF_010883055.1 Belonocnema kinseyi | reverse complement strand
TGAGGTCGGATTCGGATTCAGCGCAGCAAAAACCTTCGGGTATACTAGGTCTGGTCTCTGGTTCCGGACCTTTGTCAAATTTTGTCGGCCTGTGTTATCTACCTAATTAAGCATAGTCTAAGATTAAGTTTCTCGAAGCTCTGTAGGCTTTGAGGTATGTACACATTCTCATCGTGACACTCGATCTGCGGGCTCGATTTTCGACAGAAATTTGTAAACAGATTATGTTCAATCTTTTTTTCTCGCAATTTTCGTCGCTTTTCCACACATTTTTATATTATTTTATTATTTTCAATGTTATTTTTCACGAATAAAACAAAAAGTACGCGTCCTATCAAGAAGTGATTCTAAACGAAAATGTGTGACCACAAAATAGAATTTTAGATTTTTCATTATTCTTGGTGCAATCCCTTCATTTTTTCAAGAGTAATCGTGTTTACGGACGGACGGACAGACATACGCCATCGTAAAAACCTGATTTTTGGATTCAGGGGGTCTCGAAACGTGAAGATCCGTTGAAAAATTGTAAGGTCAAATTTTCGACAATTCTAATACTTTCTCAATCATAAATTATGAGAATGTAAAAAAAGAAGAAAAAGGATGCTCTAATTTATAAAATGTATTTAAATTAAAGGAAAATATCCATTAGTTCTCTGCCAAAGAAAAGTTTCATTGATTTAAAGCAACTTCTTACTACAAAGAGACATTTCTTTGGCTCCAAAAAACGTATTTTTTCAAATGAAAATTATTTAAAAAATTTTAAATTATGTTCTTGATTTTTAAGTTGAATTTTGTTAAACAAAAAAATACCGGGATAGAAACGATTTTTCTAATTCGAGACAGATTGGCGTATGCGCACTTTGAAATATACTTATTTTGCACACTAGTAGGTAAATTTACGCATGCGTATTTTAGAAATAAGGCAATTTAGATCTTTCTCGAGAAGTTTGTGCAAAAAAAGTTAGTTTTGCGTACTTCTATCACAAATATATCACAAATGATTTATTAATAATAAAACGCTTCCTGCAGTTGTTTTGTGGACGCCGCTCAGTAATTCATGAAAAATGAATTCGATTAGAAAATAATGACTGTTCTGTAAATTAGCAAGATTTTTATTAGTTTTGAGATTTTTAAAAATTACACACCTTCAATAATTTTGGAGAACTTATTGGGGTGAATTTTCCAGTATATTATGTTAGGGAGTAAAAAGTAATGAATTATTTTTCAAAAATTTCTAGGGAATCAAAAAAAGAGATGTAGCCACCACTTCATCGTCGTCGAAAGTGGCTGAAATCATTCACATGTCAAAAAAAAGATTGTAAAATTAACACCATTGGGTTCAAAGCAATTCAAAATCAAATGCATAACAAGTACATTTTATTAAAGTTTCCATAAAGTTATCTAGCTAATTTAATGTTTGATTAATTATTTAGCATCAATCTCAAGACTGAGAAGTAAGAAAATGTTACTTTAACAATTTTAGTGAAAGAGTCCATGTTCATGGTCATGAACTTCCCTGCTGTCAATCTGAATGGATATCCCGCCCTTGCCATAACAAAACACATATCCATTGCTAAATTGCATGGCACATCGTACCAAGGAAATTGGTAAGATGAAATTTTTATCATCGATACCTTTGACGATAGCAAATCTCCAGCATAGCAATACAGCAGCAATTGTGACATCAGAAGTAGCGTGCAAAGAAGAGTCATTACTGCTGAGAATGTATTAGAGTTTTGCATAGCTATAATCACTTGTATACCTAAAATATCGACTTTTAATTGACTTCAAACTTAAGATACCGTGATTCCAAGGCTTCCAGAAGTATTTGGTGCAAATGCTTCATAGAAAAAAATGTATTACTAAACCAGCCATATTTATTCTTGAGCTACCTACAAATATTATTAAAAACGAACCAACGATATTGGTAAAATGCTAAAGGATTTGCAGTAGAATTTATTGTAGTCAGTCCCTCTAAATACGCATATTGTAGTCAGTCTCACTGAGTTGTGGTCAATCCCACCAAATTCGGGTGAGACTGACAAAAAGTATCATAGTTTATATTTCAATTAAAAAAGAAGAGATTCATGTAAAAAACAAGAGTTTTAAAACCAAAATAACAAATTTTTAAAAAATAAAGATTTCTTACCCAGGAAATAAATGAAAGTTTATTAAAATTGTTGATCCTTCAAGCAAAAATATAAATTTTCAGCAAAAAATCAATTTTACATGAAACTAATGCATTTTTGAACAATATATATTAACTTTTACCCAATTATTTGAATTTTCAATTAAAAAAGATTAGTTTTCAACAAAATAGTTCAACTTTCAACCAAAGAGAGAAATTTTTGACTAAAAGTATAAATCTTTAAGAAAAAGAAATTATGTTTTAAAAAGGTGATTCAAACAAGTCTTTCTAACATAGTAGTTGAATGCTCGAGCAAACAGAAATAATTTCTATCGAAAAAATTGCATTAAATAAAAAAAAACTATATTTTTACTAAAACAGATGAAATTTTAAATAAAAAAGATAAATTTTCAAAAAAAAAGAGTTGAATTTCATATTAAAAGGATTTCAGTTGGCTTTTCACGACATACGCTTCTGCGAACTAATTTGAAATTCAATTCAAAAAGACACATTTTGAAACTATGTAATATATTTTTAATTACAGTTGCATTTTTATTTAAAAACAGATGAAATTTCTCTTGAAACAGATGAATTATTATTATTAAAAAAAAAATTTACAAAAATTGAATTTTCATCCAAGAAGGATTCTAGTTGAAGTTTTAAAATTAAAATTTGAATTAAAAAACAAACTTTCTACGACAAAAGTTACATTTTTAATTAAAAAAGTCGAATTTTTCAACCAAACACGTTGCATTCTTAACAACGTAATTGAATTCCCTGCCAAATAGTTGCATTTTTATCTAAGAAAGATGAAATTTTTACTAAAACTGAGGAATTTGTTAATAAAAAACTACACTTTTTTTATTGACTTTCATCCAGAAAAGATGTCTGTTCATTTTTCAGCAGCAAAATATAAATTGAAAACAAAAAGTAAATTTTCTACCAAATAGTGAAATTTTAAATAAAACAGTAGAATTTTCAACCAAGAAGTTTGAATTTTCAACAACATTGCTGAATTTTCAACTAAACAGACGATTTTGTAAAATATGTAATATATGTTACGGCCAAAGCCCGGAAACGTTTAATGCGTTAGCTGGCCGGCCAGTTCGCGCATTGGCCGCACTCGGGCTTTGGCCGTAACATATATTTTAAAATGTAGTTGCATTTTTGTAAAAAAAGGAAGATTCTTTTAAAACAGATGAATTTTCAATTTAAAAAAAAAATCAATTTTCCAAATAATAGTTGAATTTTCATTCAGAAATATTTCAGTTCTCTTTTCGACATCAAAATATTAAATTTATACATTTTTAACCAAAAAGTTTGACTTTTCAACAAAATTATTGGATTTTCAACTAAACAGTTGATTTTTTAACCAAGAAAGACGTAATTTCCGCTGAAGCAGGTGAATTTTGAAATGAAAAATAGAAACTTTTAGTAAAAGAGTTGAATTTTTCACCAAGCAGTTACATTTTTATTCAATAAAGATGAAATTTCTTTTAAAACAATAAGTTAATTAATTTTCTGCTAAATTGTCGAATTTTTAACCAAAAAGGAGAACTTTTTAACAAGGTTATTAAATTTTCAACCAAAAAAGTTGTATTTTGGTCCTAGAAAAATAGAAATTCAACTAAAAAAACGGAAATCTTGAATAAAAAAGACAAAGTTTAAAAAAAAGAGTTGAATTTTCATCTAAAAAGATTCTAATTGACTTTTTGATACAAAAATCGTAATTTAAAAAGTCAACTTTCTAGGAAACAGTTGTATTTTCAACAAAACAGTTGCATTTTCATCTATGGAAAAATGCAATATTTCTACTGCAAAGAGGAAAGTTTTATTTAGGAAGACAAATTTTTAGAAAATTTTTAATCTAAATGTACAATGTTCCAGAAAAGCATGGCTAGGAACGTAATTGGAGTGTGTGGTACTGCGGTTGTAGAAAGAATGATTGGTGATGCTGGTTGAAATGATGAAATTCGCGTAGCCGTTAGCAAAAGGAAACAAGCGTATCTAAGAAAGTTGAGTGTGAGAATTAGGCTAGAAAATAATTATATAAACAAGAACAGAAAAATGAAAATACTAGTTAAAAAAAGTAAGGGCAAAATCCAAGAGGAAACATTGACCTCATCATAAAAGGACAGTGCTATCCTCCTCGCTATGCAGTACAATATTTTTGTTTAAACAATACATTTTTTTCCATGCGAATTGCCTAAATTTTTTTCTACAAACTCAGCTAAACACGAAATGAGATCTCGATTTGAAACATCTTGAAATTAATTAAATACTTATTCAATAGAAAATAAAACTTTTAAAGAATATCTTCGGAACGGAGTTTTAAAAATCAGAATTATTTAGGATCATATACAACTATTATTTATTTTGGTACCTTTTATTTATTATTTAAAAGTTTAAACTTGATATCTCATTTCGTGTTTGCAAAAAAAAATACTCGGTTAAATTAAAATTAAATCAAAAATGAAAAAAGTTTACCGTATGTGCATATTCCAGAAATGTTAACCGCAAGCTGTGTGAGAATAATTAGATTGAAGGTTGTTTCCAAAATCTCAACTTCCTTCAACAAATGTTGATGTCTCTTAATGAAAGAGACAATGATATATTTGGTTGCCTTCAAGTTACTTTTGAGATTAAAATCAGACATGTCATGAAACAAAATTTCTAGCTGGCCACAGATTTGCATTGCCAAGCTGAAGAAGAAAAAGTCAATTCCAAAATTACCGAAAGATGTGGAAAAACATTGAACAATCTGCAGAATGTAGATTAAGAGATATGATGTCGTTGAGTAATCCCCAAGCAAAGATTTTGTTCCTAAGAAAAGAACTCTTTCTTCGGAAATATCGTATGAATTGTTCGTAGAGTTATTTTTTACATTCTTTGGAAAAGTAGGAAAATTAATCAAAAATAGCATAGACAATTGAAGGGTATCAATAATTGCATAAGCGTATAAAACAGTATTTCCGCGGCTTGCATAACCTTTCATAATCCCAAGATATTTAGTTTTCATCGAGGATAACCAATCTTCATTAACTGATACTATGATGAATGCCAAATTTCTGTGATAAAATCGAACTATAAGCACTTTTATCAGCGCCAATGTTCCAAATTTTTGAAGGTCGATGTTTCGTATCTTTTCATCGAGATTGCCATAACCTAGGCTGATTTCTATCGAGACAGTTGCAACTAAACTAACCTAAAGGGATAAAATTAAGGAAAAAAATGAATAGGTTGAAGATTTTTTTATACAAATTACACGATGTTTTAAATGATATTAAAAAATTAATTTTTATTTTTTTAATGAAATAAAATATAATATTGTTAGGTGAATTAAAAATGTACGTTATTAAGTTAAGGATAGTATCGGGACACTAAACAGTTAAAATATTAAAAATTTGCTTTCACTTTGAAATTTCTTAAATTTTGCAATTGATGTTTCCTAGCTCAAGTAATTTGGTCTTGTAAGTATAGAATTATCAAATCAGAAAGACAAAGTGAAATTCCAATTTTTAAAGAAGTACTTGAACTTTAACTCTTGACAGAAGTTAAAAAAATGAATTTAATAATTTGATATGTTACAAAAGTGGTCCTTATAAGGACTTTCCTTTTCACTTGACTATTAGAGACTAAAAAATCATACAAAAAAAAGAGTATTCGTATTTAATCACATAAATAATGTTGTTAACACTCTTTATCAATACTTATTCATTTATTGAGCAAAAAGCATATTTTAATAAAATTAAATATGCGATTTTCGCCATGCATTTGAATAATTTTGGGCTTAAAAGTACAGACAGCGCCGCCAGTCGGCCGCGGTCAAATTTCATGTCACATTTATTCTACAGACCTTTATAGGAGAGTCACTCCCCTGGTAAAAAGTAATAAGTTCGAAATGAAAGAAATTTTATTTTATATTCATTACTTTTGATTCAAGACGATTTTTATATATTAAATGCAAATAAATGTAAAAATTATCAAACCTATATTAGAGAACTTTAGAACTGAATACGATTAGGTGATTTTAACTTCAAAAACTGCACGTGAAGAAGACATGTACGAAATAAGTCAAACAAATAACAATTCCATTTTTGAAAAAAAATTAAATTGTACTTCGTAATTTTCTAAATGATGAAAACAATGTGCAAAATAAATCACAAATATGCAAATAAGCAACGTTTTATGCAACCCCCTGCCTCGACCGTGTATGTGTATACAGTAGTAGTTTTCTTACGATCCGGAGGGGAAATGTCGGTCATACTAATCCAACAGATGGCGCCACAAAAAGTAGGTCTGACTTTTCCACTGAATTGCATTATAGAAAAAGCAAAAATAATTAAAAACTTGATGCTGTTTGCAAATAAACGAAAAATATATATATGAAAAAATAAGAGTAACTATTACTAATTATTTAAGAATAGAAAAAGTCCTAAAAATATGTAGTTTAATATGAATGAAATTTAATTTTATAATACATTTTGAAAGCAGTTCGAACTTCATATTTCTATGATTTATTTTACTGATATTATTGATTTGCTTATTTGTTCTAGTTAAAAAAATTATTAACCAATCTAATGAAAAAATTAACAATATTTAATTCCTCAATGAGAAAATTATTTAAAACATATACACGATTAGAAGAAATAATAAAAAATTTATCACTTATATCCAATATAAATATAATAATAATTAAAATATCTAAGACTACAACTTCAGTTGCAAAGTGAAGAATCTTCGTACCTGTAAAATCTTAACAATTTCGAGTTTTTAAGAAAATATTTTTAAAAAGTAATGGTAATTTTAATTGAAATGTTTGGAGGGGATTGTTTGGTAAGAAGTCAATGACAAGTCTGATGAATGAGAAAATGGATTTAATATTATTTAATATAATGTATACATTTATTTAAATTGAACCGAACATCATATATACAAATAGTCTTATTATTCGTAATTTTTTTTTTTGATAAAAATGCTTCCCATTATTATACGAATGACATTTAATAACAAAAATAATTGAAGAGTTTATAATAACCACTGTGATAAACAATTATTTTGGCAAAATATTAGAATTTGAGATTTTTAAAATTATAATTTCCTTCAATGGCCAGAACGACTTTAGGTATTCCTTAAAATAATAAATATTCAATAATATTAGATAATATATAAATATTTAAATTTTTGTAAACAAATTAGATAAACAGATTGGAAATTTCAGCCCTTTGGCATGGAAATTTTTTGTTTGCACTGGAAATGTTTTAAGTTATTGGACGAATCACTGCTAGTCACCAACATATTAGAAAAGTTAACAATAACCACTGTTATTAACAATTCTTGTGACAAAATATTTAAACTTAAGGTTTTATCAAATTTAAATTTTCTTTGATGGCCAAGTCGGTGGGTTATTGTCAAAAGATTTTGTATTGAGTGAATCTTAGCATGCAGTGTTGTGATTCATTTTCAATCTATTAAGATTGAAAACCCGAATTTTTCCAAGTGAAACTGCCAAAATTTAGAAATTGTTTTTAAACATGTAAGTTGTTATATCCGGAGCCATTGTAGCAATTAAAGAAAATAAAATTTTTGATAAAACCTTGTCTTTGAATATTTTGTCACAAGAATTATTTATTACAATGGTTATTGTTAACTTCTCAAATATTTTTGTGACTAGCAGTCATTCGTCCAACAGTTTAAAACATTTTCAGTGCAGAAAAAATTTTCTATGTGAAAGGACCAAAATCTTGAACTTCTTTATCTAATTTGTTTACAAAAATTTAAATTGTTATATTTTATCAAATATTATAAAATATTTATTATTTTAAAGATTACCTGAAGTCGTTCTGGCCATGGAAGGAAATTATAATTTGAAAAATCTCAAATTCTAATATTTTGCCACAAAAATTGTTTATCACAGTGATTATTATAAACTTTTAAGGTATTTTTGTTCTTAAATGTCATTCCTACATTAATGTGAAGCATTTTGAGCAAAACATTTTTTAACCGATAATAAGATTATTGGTCAATTTGTTCATAAAATTGGTTTATAACAAATAAATGGATTAATAAGCACATTATTTATATTCTATCAGTTTCTAAACATTTTTTTAAGACAATATAAAGTTTTCCTGATCAGTTATTAAAGTGTGAAAAATTGTTATGTAAAAAAATTTAATTTTTCCATGCTTTGAGCGGAAAAATTATTAAGAAAAAAATAGAGGAGACAAAAGTTCGTAAAGTCAAGATCTATAAAATTTAATAATCTTTAATTTAAAACAAAAAATTCAAAATCGCAAAAAATTAAAGGCTCTGAACATTTTTAACTAACAAAAGTGCATTTCCTCCAATTGTGCGTCATGAGTACAGTACGTTTGTTCATAGAGTTTAATAGCTTATAGTCTGTTTATTTTAGAAATGAGGTTTGTAATAATATAATTAACAATTTAATTCAAAATCTCCTTTAAATTTAAATTTTTAAATAAAATTATTAGGGGTTATATGCAGCGAGAAAAAAGCTTTCAAGATTAAGCAATAAATAAATTATTAAACTGCATAAATGTATATATGACGTTCGGTTCAATTTAACCAAATATATACATTATATTGAATAATATGATATCCATTTTCACATTTATCAGTCTTGTCAATGACTTTTTACCAAATTATTTCCTCAAAACATTTTAATTCAAATTAATATTACTGTTTAAAAATATTTCCTTAAAAACTTGAAATTGTTAAGATTTGAAAGGTACAAAGATTCTTTACTTTGCAACTCAAGTTGTAGTCTTACATATTTCAATGATTATTATATTTATATTGGATATAAGTGATATATTTTTTATTAATTCTTATGATCATGTACATATTTTCAATAATTTTTTCATTAGCTACGCTAATAATTTTGACAATAAATATTTTTTTTAACTAGAACAAATAATAAAAAATAATATCAGCAAAATAAATCGTAGAAATTTTATTCGTATTAAACCACATATTTTTATGATTTTTTTCTTTTTTTAAATAATTAGTAATAGTTACTCTTATTTTTCCATATATATAATTTTGTATATTTGCAAACAGCATCAAGTTTTTAATTATTTTTAGTATTTCTTAATACAATTCAATGAAAAAAACAGACTTACTGTTGGTGGCGCCATCTGCTAGATTAGTTTGACCAATAATCACCTCCGGATCGTTCGGGTCCCCTCGGGGCTGGTTTTATGCGTACTTTGTTAAAGTACCGGATCGAGAATCCAGTCAGCCAATGAGATGACAGGAGTGACTACGAAATTTGGCGCGAAATTACAAATTAAATATTTTCACATGAAAATTAGTACAAGGCAGATGTCCCAGCAATAGTAATTTTTCAGGTGTAAACGCCACAAACAGCATTTCTGCATAAAAATACAATTCTAAAATATTTTAAATTAAGTTTGGACTGCGCTTGTTGCGAAATCCAAATTATTTTTTTGTACGAATGGTGCACATGGGTAAAAAAATTCATTTATATTGACGGTGGCGATGAATTACGTAACCTGGAAAATAGCTTAACATTTAGGTTAGCAAAGGCGTTTGTTTGTTTAAGATTTCAATATGTCGAGATATTACTTGCTCGGGGTGAAAATAATTTTTTTGTATTAAAAAATAAGTTTTTTCTCAAAAAGGCGTGAAATGAAATCGGAGAACTGACTTGTTACTGTGAGCAGTAATGGCAATATAAATTAGGGCTTGACACTGAAAAAAGTAATTTAAAATATTGGCATGACGTTAGTGATTTCATTATCAATTTTTTAGTTTATATGATTTTAAAATGAAATTAATAATTATTGAGTAGTTTTTCATTAGCTATCATTAATCTATACTGCATAATATAAAGAAAAAGTGTAATAGATATATAACTGCGATTTATTAAATTTTGACATTGTCTTTATAATTTCTGTTGCTTATTTATTTTTGAGACCACTTTATTTCGTAAAAATAAAATATTAATTTTATTCGTCAATATTTTTAACTGAAATAAAAACTAAACACTTTAAAAGAAAATTCATTTTCATTATGATGAATTATTATAATGTCATTTATAGTTGAAATACAAAAATGCACCTGAAATATACCGTCAAATCGTTAAAAATTGATTTCAAGAAAACTTAACCTTTTTCACAAAGCCTAGGACAATGACTCACGATTACTAGCCAAGGCAGATTTCGAAATTACGATAACTGGGATATCGGTGCTCTTTGACTTTTAATTGTTTACAAATAAAAAGTAATATTAAATGTGATGCAAAATTTTTTTAATAATATTATAGGATGTTTAATGCTTCAATTAGTACCAATAATGTTTTTTTAATCATTCCAAAACAATTTTCTAAATATTTGAGGTCAATAAAATCTCTTATGGTCAAGATTACTAGGACGTTTACCTGACTCAAAACAAAATAAAACTATAAAAAATGAACTGTTGAAATTTTCAGAATTTAAATAGTTCATACATTATATTCTTAATTGTTAAAATGTTATTACGAAAGTAAAGCACTAAATTCTTTGATCTATTTTCTATTCTGATTATGATTATGATAAAAATGTGTGTGTTTTTTTTAATTTCTATAACAATTTAATATTTGCTTTAAAAGTTATTTTTTGTTTAACTTGGTAATCGGACTGGGATTTTTTTGTAGAAAAAATAAAGGGGCAAATACGCAGGCCCTTGCGAGGGCCCAGCTAGGCTTTTCCATAATGGGCACGGGTCATTTCATCAATATCAACAGTTGCAAATAATTCTTGATTTTTTTAACGTATGCAAATAAATGCTACAAAGTAAAACTATTTTTACAGTATCTAAAGTTTAAATACGTCACAGTTAAATTTTTTACTATAAGATTCTACGCAAAGCTATAATTTAAATTTGATTGCAAAAAAAATTTCTTTTTCCTCTTATCCATTATTGTATATTGTGAATATTATTGTTTAGGGTGTAAACAATTTATTTAATTACCTCGTATAGAGTTTTCTAGTGCAGCTTTATTATGTACATTTTATTTAAATACAAAAATTTAAATACTATTTTGTGTAGAGTTTCATAAAAATAAGGTCTTTAGCAGAACAAAAATGTTCTATCATTTTGAAAATTGAAATAATATCAGCCATTTCTTATGAAAAAAAAACATTTTTTTGTAAACCACTAACAATTTCTCGAAGTTCGGTAAAAATATTTTAAAATCGACTTATGAGCCATTCTATTAAGCACACTGATAATGATTTTAATTCATTAACCCTCTCAGCGTAGACTTCAATATCTTTGGTTCTAATGAACGTATCGGAATGTTTATTATTTTTATTAATAGCTGAAAGTCTCACAAAAATGAATACTGTAAACATAATAAGATAAATTTAACATATTACTATAAATGTTTTAACAAAACTGAAACAACTATATAGCGAGCCGAAAATATCATCCGGGTATAATACACCCAGTCGAGGTTGAGAGAGTTAATAATTTTCTGAACTTATATTAAAAGCTCAAAAATATATATTTTTTACATTACCTGTATGATAACAAATAAAAATGTTAGAAATACGGAAATCATGTCGTTTTCTAAGGGCCAACAACCCATTGGCCATGTGACCCTTTCGATATATTTTAGCTGATTCGAGAGTTTCTTAGTTGGCATGACACTTTCCATATTTTCTCAGGAGCAAGGCTCTTTTCCTCTCGAAGACAATCCGTCAACTGAACTGCG